>NW_027456841.1:96198-290509 GCF_040206685.1 Ascaphus truei
GGCAGGGGCTGGTGGGAGGGGAGCAGGGCCGGGGGCAGGGGCTGGTGGGAGGGGAGCAGGGCCGGGGCAGGGGCTGGTGGGAGAGGGGGAGCAGGGCCGGGGCAGGGGCCTGGTGGGAGGGAGCAGGGCAGGGGCTGGTGGGAGGGGAGCGGGGCAGGGGCTGGTGGGAGTAGGGGGCATAGGGCCGGGGCAGGGGCTGGTGGGAGGGGGCAGGGCCGGGGCAGGGGCTGGTGGGAGGGGGCACAGGGCCGGGGCAGGGGCTGGTGGGAGGGGAGCAGGGCCGGGGCAGGGGCTGGTGGGAGGGGAGCAGGGCCGGGGCAGGGGCTGGTGGGAGGGGGAGCAGGGCCGGGGCAGGGGGCTGGTGGGAGGGGAGCAGGGCCGGGGCAGGGGCTGGTGGGAGGGGGCACAGGGCCAGGGCAGAGGCTGGTGGGAGGGGAGCAGGGCCAGGGCAGAGGCTGGTGGGAGGGGAGCAGGGCCGGGGCAGGGGCTGGTGGGAGGGGAGCAGGGCCGGGGCAGGGGCTGGTGGGAGGGGAGCAGGGCCGGGGCAGGGGCTGGTGGGAGGGGAGCAGGGCCGGGGCAGGGGCTGGTGGGAGGGGGCAGGGCTGGGGCAGGGGCTGGTGGGAGGGGGCAGGGCCGGGGCAGGGGCTGGTGGGAGGGAGCAGGGCCGGGGGCAGGGGCTGGTGGGAGGGGAGCAGGGCCGGGGCAGGGGCTGGTGGGAGGGGAGCCGGGGCAGGGGCTGGTGGGAGGGGGCAGGGCCGGGGCAGGGGCTGGTGGGAGGGGAGCGGGGCAGGGGCTGGTGGGATTGGAGCAGGGCCGGGGCAGGGGCTGGTGGGAGGGGGCACAGGGCCGGGGTAGAGGCTGGTGGGAGGGGGCACAGGGCCGGGGCAGAGGCTGGTGGGAGGGGGCACAGGGCCGGGGCAGAGGCTGGTGGGAGGGGGCGCAGGGCCGGGGCAGAGGCTGGTGGGAGGGGAGCAGGGCCGGGGCAGAGGCTGGTGGGAGGGGAGCAGGGCCGGAGCAGAGGCTGGTGGGAGGGGGCACAGGGCCGGGCAGAGGCTGGTGGGAGGGGGCGCAGGGCTGGAGCAGGGGCTGGTGGGAGGGGGCGCAGGGCTGGAGCAAAGGCTGGTGGGAGGGGGTGCAGGGCTGGAGCAGGGGCTGGTGGGAGGGGGCGCAGGGCCGGGGCTGGTGGGAGGGGGCGCAGGGCCGGGGCAGAGGCTGGTGGGAGGGGGCACAGGGCCGGGCAGAGGCTGGTGGGAGGGGGCACAGGGCTGGAGCAGGGGCTGGTGGGAGGGGGGGGCGCAGGGCTGGAGCAGGGGCTGGTGGGGGGGAGGGGGGCGCAGGGCTGGAGCAGGGGCTGGTGGGGGGGGGCGCAGCAGGGCCGGGGGCAGAGGCTGGTGGGGAGGGGCGTAGGGCCGGGGCAGAGGCTGGTGGGAGGGGGCGCAGGGCCGGGGTAGAGGCTGGTGGGGGGGGGGGCGTAGGGCCGGGGCAGAGGCTGGTGGGAGGGGAGCAGGGCCGGGGCAGAGGCTGGTGGGAGGGGAGCAGGGCCGGAGCAGAGGCTGGTGGGGGGGGGCAGGGCCGGAGCAGAGGGTTGTGGGAGGGGGCACAGGGCCGGGGCAGAGGCTGGTGGGAGGGGGCGCAGGGCTGGAGCAGGGGCTGGTGAGAGGGGGCGCAGGGCTGGAGCAAAGGCTGGTGGGAGGGGGCGCAGGGCTGGAGCAGGGGCTGGTGGGAGGGGGCGCAGGGCCGGGGCTGGTGGGAGGGGGCGCAGGGCCGGGGCAGAGGCTGGTGGGAGGGGGCACAGGGCCGGGGCAGAGGCTGGTGGGAGGGGGCACAGGGCTGGAGCAGGGGCTGGTGGGAGGGGGGGGCGCAGGGCTGGAGCAGGGGCTGGTGGGGGGGGGGGGCGCAGGCTGGAGCAGGGGCTGGTGGGAGGGAGCAGGGCCGGGGTAGAGGCTGGTGGGGGGGGGGGGCGTAGGGCCGGGGCAGAGGCTGGTGGGAGGGGAGCAGGGCCGGGGCAGAGGCTGGTGGGAGGGGAGCAGGGCCGGAGCAGAGGCTGGTGGGGGGGGGGCAGGGCTGGAGCAGAGGGTTGTGGGAGGGGGCACAGGGCCGGGGCAGAGGCTGGTGGGAGGGGGCGCAGGGCTGGAGCAGGGGCTGGTGAGAGGGGGCGCAGGGCTGGAGCAAAGGCTGGTGGAGGGGGCGCAGGGCTGGAGCAGGGGCTGGTGGGAGGGGGCGCAGGGCCGGGGCTGGTGGGAGGGGGCGCAGGGCCGGGGCAGAGGCTGGTGGGAGGGGGCACAGGGCCGGGGCAGAGGCTGGTGGGAGGGGGCACAGGGCTGGAGCAGGGCTGGTGGGAGGGGGGGGGCGCAGGGCTGGAGCAGGGGCTGGTGGGGGGGGGGGCGCAGGGCTGGAGCAGGGGCTGGTGGGGGGGGCGCAGGGCCGGGGCAGAGGCTGGTGGGGGGGGGGGGGCGTAGGGCCGGGGCAGAGGCTGGTGGGAGGGGCTGGTGGGAGGGGGCGCAGGGCCGGGGTAGAGGCTGGTGTGGGGGGGGGGGCGTAGGGCCGGGGCAGAGGCTGGTGGGAGGGGGCGCAGGGCCGGGGTAGAGGCTGGTGTGGGGGGGGGGGGGCGTAGGGCCGGGCAGAGGCTGGTGGGAGGGGAGCAGGGCCGGGGCAGAGGCTGGTGGGAGGGGAGCAGGGCCGGAGCAGAGGCTGGTGGGGGGGGGGCACAGGGCCGGGCAGAGGCTGGTGGGAGGGGAGCAGGGCCGGGGCAGAGGCTGGTGGGAGGGGAGCAGGGCCGGAGCAGAGGCTGGTGGGGGGGGGGGGCACAGGGCCGGGGCAGAGGCTGGTGGGAGGGGAGCAGGGCCGGAGCAGAGGCTGGTGGGGGGGGGGGGCACAGGGGCCGGGGCAGAGGCTGGTGGGAGGGGAGCAGGGCCGGGCAGAGGCTGGTGGGAGGGGAGCAGGGCCGGAGCAGAGGCTGGTGGGGGGGGGCGCAGGGCTGGAGCAGGGGCTGGTGGGAGGGGGCGCAGGGCCGGGGCTGGTGGGAGGGGGCGCAGGGCTGGAGCAAAGGCTGGTGGGAGGGGGCGCAGGGCTGGAGCAGGGGCTGGTGGGAGGGGCGCAGGGCCGGGGCTGGTGGGAGGGGGCGCAGGGCCGGGGCAGAGGCTGGTGGGAGGGGGCACAGGGCTGGAGCAGGGGCTGGTGGGAGGGGGGGGGCGCAGGGCTGGAGCAGGGGCTGGTGGGGGGGGGGGGCGCAGGGCTGGAGCAGGGGCTGGTGGGGGGGGGCGCAGGGCCGGGGGCAGAGGCTGGTGGGGGGGGGCGTAGGGCCGGGGCAGAGGCTGGTGAGAGGGGCTGGTGGGAGGGGGCGCAGGGCCGGGGTAGAGGCTGGTGGGGGGGGGGGGGGCGTAGGGCCGGGGCAGAGGCTGGTGGGAGGGGAGCAGGGCCGGGGCAGAGGCTGGTGGGAGGGAGCAGGGCCGGAGCAGAGGCTGGTGGGGGGGGGGCACAGGGCCGGGGCAGAGGCTGGTGGGAGGGGAGCAGGGCCGGAGCAGAGGCTGGTGGGGGGGGGGGGCACAGGGCCGGGGCAGAGGCTGGTGGGAGGGGAGCAGGGCCGGGGCAGAGGCTGGTGGGAGGGGAGCAGGGCCGGAGCAGAGGCTGGTGGGGGGGGGGGGGGCACAGGGCCGGGGGCAGAGGCTGGTGGGGGGGGGGCACAGGGCCGGGGCAGAGGCTGGTGGGAGGGGAGCAGGGCCGGAGCAGAGGCTGGTGGGGGGGGGGCACAGGGCCGGGGCAGAGGCTGGGGGAGGGGAGCAGGGCCGGAGCAGAGGCTGGTGGGGGGGGGGGGCACAGGGCCGGGGCAGAGGCTGGTGGGAGGGGAGCAGGGCCGGGGCAGAGGCTGGTGGGAGGGGAGCAGGGCCGGGGCAGAGGCTGGTGGGAGGGGGAGCAGGGCCGGAGCAGAGGCTGGTGGGGGGGGGGGCACAGGGCCGGGGCAGAGGCTGGTGGGGGGGCGCAGGGCCGGAGCAGAGGCTCATGGGGCAGCTTGTCGTTACAGGAGGTGTGCTCTGTGCTGCTGATCACTGCTTTCTGCCCCCTGGTCTGGAAAGACACAATCGCCTGTCAGAGGACGACCACACACCTGTGCTGGCCGCTGCTCAAACAGGTGGGTGTGCGAGGGCCGGGTGTGCGAGGCCGGGTGTGCGAGGCCGGGTGCTGCTGGCGGTCATGTGACTGTGATCTCACTGCATCTCTCGCCATGCATCTGTGTAATGTCACCACGCATGTTTTACCTGTCTCCCCCCCTCTCGCCTGTCTCCCTCCCTCTCGCCCGTCTCTCCCCCCCACGCCCGTCTCTCCCACCCCACGCCCGTCTCTCCCACCCCCACGCCCGTCTCTCCCACCCCCACGCCCGTCTCTCCCAACCCCCCAAGCCCGTCTCTCCCCCCCCCCCAAGCCTGTCTCTCCCCCCCTCCCCCCCAGCCCGTCCCTCCCCCCCCACGCCCGTATCTCCCCCCCACGCCCGTATCTCCCCCCCCACGCCCGTATCTCCCCCCCCCCCCCACGCCCGTATCTCTCCCCCCCCCCCCCACGCCCGTATCTCACAGCTCATCTGTCTCCCCCATCCCGCAGGTGATCTCCAGCTTGCTAAACTCTGACGCGGCGCTCTGCTTCTTCACGAACGTGCTGCGCGGGCTGCAGGTGCACGGACAGCACGACGGCTGCATGGCTGCGCTGGTCAACCTGGCGTTCCAGATATACGAGGCTCTGGTGAGGAGAACGACACTGCGCACACGCACACGCACACGCACACGCAAAGGAGTGTTTATCCATAAAGTGTTTCTTTCCTCTTATCCGCCCCGTCCTGGTCAGAGACCCAATAAAGAGGATGGGGGACTGCGGCTGGCCTCTTCCGCTGACCGCGCGCGCTGACCACGCGTGCCTCTTCCGCTGACCGCGCGCGCTGACCACGTGCGCCTCTTCCGCTGACCGCGCGCGCTGACCAAGTGCGCCTCTTCCGCTGACCGCGCGCGCTGACCACGTGCGTCTCTTCCGCTTATCGCACACGCGCCTCTTCCGCTGACCGCGCGCGCCTCTTCCGCTGATCGCACACGCGCCTCTTCCGCTGACCGCGCGCGCCTCTTCCGCTGATTGCACACGCGCCTCTCCCGCTGACCGCGCGCGCCTCCCTCTGACCGCGCGCACCTCTTCCGCTGACCAAGTGCGCCTCTTCCGCTGACCGCACGCGCTGACCACGTGCGCCTCTTCTGCTGACCGCACGCGCTGACCACGTGCGCCTCTTTCGCTGACCGCACGCGCTGACCACGTGCGCCTCTTCCGCTGACCACGTGCGCTGACCACGCGCCTCTCGTGCTGACCACGCGCCTCTCGCGCTGACCACGCACCTCTCGCGCTGACCGACAGGGTTATGGGGTCAGTCCATCCTAGGGGCTCGCGCTGACCTTCAGGGTTATGGGGTCAGTCCCTCCTAGGGGCTCGAGCTGACCGTCAGGGTTATGGGGTCAGTCCCTCCTAGGGGCTCGAGTTGACCGTCAGGGTTATGGGGTCAGTCCCTCCTAGGGGCTCACGCTGACCGTCAGGCTTATGGGGTCAGTCCCTCCTAGGGGCTCGCGCTGACCGTCAGGGTTATGGGGTCAGTCCCTCCTAGGGGCTCGCGCTGACCGTCAGGGTTATGGGGTCAGTCCCTCCTAGGGGCTCACGCTGACCGTCAGGGTTATGGGGTCAGTCCCTCCTAGGGGCTCACGCTGACCGTCAGGGTTATGGGGTCAGTCCCTCCTAGGGGCTCGCGCTGACCGTCAGGGTTATGGGGTCAGTCCCTCCTAGGGGCTCGCGCTGACCGTCAGGGTTATGGGGTCAGTCCCTCCTAGGGGCTCGAGTTGACCGTCAGGGTTATGGGGTCAGTCCCTCCTAGGGGCTCACGCTGACCGTCAGGGTTATGGGGTCAGTCCCTCCTAGGGGCTCGCGCTGACCGTCAGGGTTATGGGGTCAGTCCCTCCTAGGGGCTCGCGCTGACCGTCAGGGTTATGGGGTCAGTCCCTCCTAGGGGCTCGCGCTGACCGTCAGGGTTATGGGGTCAGTCCCTCCTAGGGGCTCGTGCTGACCGCGCGCGCCTCGCACTGACCTTCCAAGTCTTCATCTCACTTACACACACGTTTCAAACATTTATTGATTTTTGTAAATATGTATGTTTCAGATTTTTGTAAATAGTCTCCCAGATGTGACCCCTTAACCATGTCACTGCCATTAGTACACTTTGCCCCTAGGAGGGACTGGCCCCTTAACCCTGTCACTGCCATTAGTACACTGTGTTCCTAGGAGGGACTGACCCCTTAACCATGTCACTGCCATTAGTACACTTTGCCCCTAGGAGGGACTGACCCCTTAACCCTGTCACTGCCATTAGTACACTTTGCCCCTAGGAGGGACTGACCCCTTAACCATGTCACTGCCACTAGTCCACTTTGACCCTAGGAGGGACTGACCCCTTAAGCCTGTCACTGCCATTAGTACACTTTGCCCCTAGGAGTGGCTGACCCCTTAACCCTGTCACTGCCATTAGTACACTTTGTCCCTAGGAGGGACTGGCCCCTTAACCCTGTCACTGCCATTAGTACACTGCCCCTAGGAGGGACTGACCCCTTAACCCTGTCACTGCCATTAGTACACTTTGTCCCTAGGAGGGACTGACCCCTTAACCATGTCACTGCCACTAGTCCACTTTGACCCTAGGAGGGACTGACCCCTTAAGCCTGTCACTGCCATTAGTACACTTTGCCCCTAGGAGTGGCTGACCCCTTAACCCTGTCACTGCCATTAGTACACTTTGTCCCTAGGAGGGACTGGCCCCTTAACCCTGTCACTGCCATTAGTACACTGCCCCTAGGAGGGACTGACCCCTTAACCCTGTCACTGCCATTAGTACACTTTGCCCCTAGGAGGGGCTGACCCCTTAACCCTGTCACTGCCATTAGTACACTTTGCCCCTAGGAGTGGCTGACCCCTTAACCCTGTCACTGCCATTAGTACTCTGCCCCTAGGAGGGACTGACCCCTTAACCCTGTCACTGCCATTAGTACACTTTGCCCCTAGGAGGGACTGACCCCTTAACCCTGTCACTGCCATTAGTACACTTTGCCCCTAGGAGTGGCTGACCCCTTAACCCTGTCACTGCCATTAGTACACTTTGCCCCTAGGAGGGACTGACCCCTTAACCCTGTCACTGCCATTAGTACACTTTGCCCCTAGGAGGGGCTGACCCCTCATGTCTCCTTGTTGCTGCCGCTCCTGTGTATAATACATCTCTCCCCCCAGCGGCCGCAGTACCCGGAGCTGCGCGGGGTGATGGAGCAGGTCCCCGAGATCCAACGCGAGTCCCTGGAACAGTTTGACGCGAAGCTCCTGTTTCCCACGCAGAAACTGACCGACAAGAAACGGAAGGATCACTTCAAGCGGCTGATCTCCGGCTGTATCGGGGTGAGACGTAAGGACGCTGTGTGATCAGGGGGCAGAGCCTGGTCTCACGGCTCCTCACCCAGCGGCCCTGGGAGATTCTGGGCGGCGTGGGCAGCTCCGGGGCGGGGGGGATGGGGCGCGTGGGAGGCTCCGGGGCAGGGGGGATAGTGCACGTGGGAGGCTCCAGGGCGGGGTGATGGTGTGCGTGGGCAGCTCCGGGGTGGGGAGCGTGGGCAGCTTCGGGGGGTGGGGCGCGTGGGCAGCTCCAGGGGGTGGGGCACGTGGGCAGCTCCGGGGGGGTGGGGCACGTGGGCAGCTCCGGGGGGGGTGGGGGGTGGGGGCAGCTCCGGGGGGGTGGGGCGCGGGGGCAGCTCCTGGGGGGTGGGGCGCGGGGGCAGCTCCGGGGGGGTGGGGCGCGGGGGCAGCTCCTAGGGGGTGGGGCGCGGGGGCAGCTCCTAGGGGGTGGGGCGCGGGGGCAGCTCCGGGGGGCGTCTGGTAGCGCTCCCCAGTATCGCGCCCGCGTTCCCCAGTATCGCGCCCGCGCTCCCCAGTATCGCGCTCGCGCTCCCCAGTATCGCGCCCGCGCTCCCCAGTATCGCGCCCGCGCTCCCTGTGAAGAAAATGGGGGTAATCAGCGCATTAATAAAGGCAGTGTGCTCGGCTGGTTACCCCTATTTCGTATTGGGGATGAAGGGGTTAATTTTTCATGCGCTGTACATGTATTAATTTTTCCTCTGTCCCTTGTTGTCCCCATTTTGCAGGATTGTATGAGCTTGCAGTATAGTACATCCCAAGCGCACACACATGAAAAATATAATTGTGAAATAAGGGGACAAGGAATGATCAATAAAGTGTATTGTTGCTGCAGGTTTTAAGAGACATTCAGCAGGATGAGGTTTTTTTTCTCCTGTCATTAAAATGCACAAGAACCAAATGTTTTGACACCTATGAGCTGGGTCACTTGCCTATGCAAGCTTCAAAGCTAGCCTGCTGGGCCCACACCTGTAAGTCTCTCTGGAAGTTGCATATCAAAAGACCCAGAGTCCAGTGGGTGTGAATTGGCCAGATGGATGCTAAATAGGAAATCCTGTTGACCATTTGTGCTGGCTCACACCCTGAGTTTCCCCCTTTCAGCCTGAGAGGGGCCAGGTAGAGAGGGGAGTGCACCTATGCTAAGTAGCCAAGGTGGCGTTGTCGCACATGCTCTGTGTGAAAAGGAAACCCCTAGTGCCCACTCTCCAAACTGTGGGCAAGTAGGTGATTGGGAATGATTACTTTCCCATGAGGGGGATTGGGTGGGTATGCTGGCGATAGGCTTCCAAACCCTATATACATCCCACCCAGGCTATTCCCATTGTCTTTCGTTTTTCATTCTACCATGTGAGAGGATTTCCAACACGCTTCTTATAGCGGAGAAGAGCAGCAGCACATTCCTGGAACGCAAAGAGTCTTTACATCGGAACCAAGGACAAAACTCTGTGTTAGGACACTGTGATTGCTGGGGGTTATCTGATTAACCCCAACGGACCAGAAAAGACTTTGCACATTCACAGAGGGATTGGGCTGGCAATTTATGCTGCAGTTGTCGTGTGTTTGCCTATCAAGGGAATAAATCTCCGTTTATTTTGCTCAACTTGTTCTGCTCAATTGGGATCCACAAAATATAAATGTGTTAATAAGTGCGTCTCCCTTGACAAGCATTTAAAACTGGTGGCAGCGTGGTGGGATACTGATTGAGCCTATATTGCAGTTTCCTGCGGGGCTCTGTAATATAGTGAGGATCTCGTGGATTGCGAGCTCCTCAGACAAGTGGCAACTTACACACACTTCTAAAGAGCACGAGATAATTCACTGGTCTCTGGACCCATACCCCGGTGGCACCATGAGTCCACGCTCAGGAAGGTTTTGTACCTGGAACCGGGCGCAGATAGTGGAGAGATGTGTGGGGTACGGTTTCACGACAGACGGTCGTTCAGAGTCAGCTGAAGGAGAATGAGGGCAGGATGGCCCCACCAGCTGCTGTGGCAGCAGACAGTACTCGGCCCGGAGTGCAGGAGGTCCCTCCAGCTCCAGGGCTGCATGGACGGGGGGAGGATGTCAGTGACCACCTGGAAGAGGGTGGCGTGGTACCAGGGGGTGCAGATGGGTTAGTCGCTGCAGCGACCGGACTTGCTGCCTCTGAATTCATTGCACTCCTCACCGCCTGGGGAGAAGGGCTTAGCTAAGAACAGCGACTCCAGCTCCTGTCGACAGCGCTTGGAAGGCCCCCTCACTCCCACCTGGTCAGCGGGGAACAGGACATTCCCAGAGTAACTGTTGTGGAAGCAGCAGAGCCAGCAAATGAATATGTAACCAGCAGAGCCTTGGTGAACAACACAGCAGTCCCCAGAGAGGCAGCCATTCCGGCTAGGGGGGACCAGTCTGCACCTCAGCGGACTCCCAAACATACAGTGGCCAGCAATACGCCCAATACTGGGGAGTTCAAGCTTGAGAGGCGGTGCTATCATTGCCACAAGGTGGGCCACATCCGGCCACATTGCCCGGACCGTGAGCGGTCTGGGGGACCCCATCAGGGGCAACGTTCACAAGCTGCAGGGCCAGTAACCCAGCTTGGGCTGGCCCACACAGAGGAACAGAGCACAGCCATGGAGCCACAACTAAGAGGGATGTCCCAGGCAGATGCTGCTTTTGTCACCTCAGAGCCAGCAGCAGTGAGCAGAGGATGTCCAAATGCATCAGTCGAGATGCAGCCTGCTGATGTCCTGAGCAGGCACCCACGGAGGGTTACCTTTGGTAACCAGATTTGGGTGCTGCTGTTAATCTGGTGCAGCCAGAAGATTTGCTCCTGGGCACGGGGATGCAAAGAACCATGCCTGATGGAGGGCTGCAGTCATTCCAGGGTGCCCAGATTGTTTTGGATGGGGGTGCCAATCATGAGACATTGTGAAACTAGAGAGTGTGCAGAGAAGAGCCACCAAATTAATAAAGGGGATGGACATTCTAACTTATGAGGAGAGGCTAGCTAAATTAGATTTATTTACATTAGAAAAGAGGCGTCTAAGAGGGGATATGATAACTATATACAAATATATTCAGGTACAGTACAAGGAGCTTTCAAAAGAACTATTCATCCCACGGGCAGTACAAAGGACTCGGGCCATCCCTTAAGGTTGGAGGAAAGGAAATTTCACCAGCAACAAAGGAAAGGGTTCTTTACAGTAAGGGAAGTTAAAATGTGGAATTCATTACCCATGGAGACTGTGATGGCAGATACAATAGATTTGTTCAAAAAAAGGTTGGACATCTTTTTAGATGGGAAAGGTATACAGGGATATACCAAATAAGTATACATGGGAAGGATGTTGATCCAGGGATTAATCCGATTGCCAATTCTTGGAGTCAGGAAGGAATTAATTTTTCCCCTTAATGGGGTTTTTTGTTTGCTTCCTCTGGATCAATAAGTAAGTATAGATATAGAATAAAGTATCTGTTGTCTGAATTTAGCATAGGTTGAACTTGATGGACGTTCGTCTTTTTTCAACCTTATCTACTATGTAACTGTGTAACTATGACATGAGGGAGGTGGGGGTTTTGTCCAGGGAAACTGCTGAGGTGCGCCTTAGCAATAACCTGGAGCCTGTGATCTGTGTGGTTGCTGCGGAATTGCCTGCTGTTGCGGCGATTCCTAAGAGCCTGTCCTCAGGAATCACAGCAGAATCAACCTCTGTCCCCCTGCATTTGGGACCTACGGTTCCAGCAGTCTCTGAGGAGACCAGACAGGTAAGCCAGACTACTGAGTCGCGACCAGTGACTGACTTACTGTTCCCTTTACCTGTCCCTGTTACCCCTGACTTAGAGACTAAGGGTGGGTGGTTAGGATTAGGGACAGCAGATAGGGACGCGGTGAAAGCTGACCCCAGCTTAGAAGGTATGGGACTGTGGGCGTCCGAGTCCTGGGAAAGCGGGGGGGCAGACCCACAGGCTGTGGCACCGCGGGCTCTGGGGTAGGGAGCCAGGTTCTACCGGGTCAGCCAGGGGCTGGACAGGTAGAAGACGGTTAGTGGGACCCAGGGAGGGTAGGCAGCAAGTGTTGCAGGTAGCCTTCCCCAGTCCACTAGTGGGGCACCAGGGGGTCGCTCACATGAGAACCCAGCTGTTGCAGCCTTACTTCTGGCCGGAGGCAGCAGGGGCAGTGGCAGACTTTGGCCACCGCTGGGACGCCTGCCAGCCAGAGGGTAAAGCGGGTGATTATGTGCAGATGCTCCTGAACCTGTTACCAGGAATGGGGAACGTGTTTCAGGAAGTAGCTCAGGCAGTGCCAGGCCTCTTAGGTAGGATAGGGTTTCCTAGAGGGGTCCTAGTTGAGCTAGGGGCCCTGGGAGGTAGGCAGGCAGGGGCTGAAGCCGGGGCTAGGGTACAGCAGCCTAGAGTCCTGTTCTCAGACAAGCTGGGCAGGGCACATAGTACAGATCAGCCTGTGCTTCCAGGTGATCTGCATCCTCTGCATAAGAATACCTATGGAGTACCAGCAGAGGTGGCAGACAGTGTAGAGAGGAAGGCAAAGGGGGGGGGGGTCAGTCTTCAGCCTTCAGAATGGCCTCTGAGTTTTTCAGGGTGCAATTCAGGATGAGGAATGCTCTGGCTACCTCCCACCGCCTGGTCAGGAGGGCACTAGAGAGAGTGCAGAGGTATGTGGGGACATACAGGGAGAGGATAGTTGGCTTCAGGCAGATCTGGGGTTTATATCCAGGACAGGTAGCAGCAGTGCAAGCCAGGATTAGGGAGACAGGGCTTGCTATTATACCCACTCAGTGTTCAGTAGAGAGGGCAGAGGTATTGCTTCTAGGGCACAGGGTGCGTGGCAGGCGTCTGATTTCTCTAGGGCTCCCTAGTTACTCTAGGCAGGTTACCTCACAGCCGATTAGTAGGACTGACACTCTGACTCATTTGACCCAGAAGCGACTATCTGGTCTCCAGCCTGGGAAAAAGCATTTCTGGCTTTGAAGACTGCACCCATTCTGGACGCTCCAGATTATTCCAACAAGTTTCTGGTGCAGACTGATGCCTCAGACTTTGGCATTGAGGCTGTGCTCAGCCAGGTGAGGGAGAAATTCCAGGTGGGAATACTGATGGCCACTCCCGGCAGGACAATCCCCAAGACCTAATGACTTCAAAAAATCCCAGGTCAGCCCAACCACCAGAGGAGGTGGCCAGGGCAAACCTTGGGCTTTGAGTGGGGGAGGTGTGAAGAAAATGGGGGTAATCAGTGCATTAATTAAGGCAGTGTGCTCGGCTGGTTACCCTTATTTCGTGTTGGGGATGAAGGGGTTAATTTTTCATGCGCTGTACATGTCTTATTTGTCCCTCTGTCCCTTGTTGTCCCCATTTTGCAGGATTGTATGTGCTTGCAGTATAGTACATCCCAAGCACACACACATGAAAAATATAATTGTGAAATAAGGGGACCAGGTATAATCAATAAAGTGTATTTTTGCTGCAGGTTTTAAGAGACAAGCAGGAAGAAGGTTTTTTTTTCTCTTGTCATTAAAATGCGCACAAGAACCAAATGTTTTGACACCTATGAGCTGGGTCACTTGCCTATGCAAGCTTCAAAGCTAGCATGCTGGGCCCACACCTGTAAGTCTCTCTGGAAGTTGCATATCAAAAGACCCAGAGTCCAGTGGGTGTGAATTGGCCAGATGGATGCTAAATAGGAAATCCTGTTGACCATTTGTGCTGGCTCACACCCTGAGTTTCCCCCTTTCAGCCTGAGAGGGGCCAGGTAAAGAGGGGAGTGCACCTATGCTAAGTAGCCAAGGTGGCGTTGTCGCACATGCCCTGTGAGAACAGGAAATCCCTAGTGCCCACTCTCCAAACTGTGGCAAGTAGGGGATTGGGGAATGATTACTTTCCCACGAGGGGGATTGGGTGGGTATGTTGGCGATAGGCTTCCAAACCCTATATACATCCCACCCAGGCTATCCCCATTGTCTTTCGTTTTTCATTCTACCATGTGAGAGGATTTCCAACACGCTTCTTATAGCGGAGAAGAGCAGCAGCACATTCCTGGAACGCAAAGAGTCTTATTACATCGGAACCAAGGACAAAACTCTGCGTTAGGACACTGTGATTGCTGGGGGTTATCTGATTAACCCCAACGGACCAGAAAAGACTTTGCACATTCACAGAAGGATTGGGCTGGCAATTTATGCCCTTGCAAAAGGACTACATTTTAAAAGACAATTTTCTGGTGCTTTGCACCTTTTTGGATATTATCCCCTGTTCCTATACCCGTAAGTGTAATTATTAAGTGTATTCTGCAGTTGTCGTGTGTTTGCCTATCAAGGGAATAAATCTCCGTTTATTTTGCTCAACTTGTTCTGCTCAATTGGGATCCACAAAATATAAATGTGTTAATAAGTGCATCCATCGTGACACTCCCCAGTAACGCTCGCACTCCCCAGTAACGCTCGCGCTACCCAGTAACGCTCGCGCTCCCCAGGAACGCTCGCGCTCCCCAGTAACGCTCGCGCTCCCCAGTAATGCTCGCGCTCCCCACTTCTCACTTTCCCCACTTCTCACTTTCCCCACTTCTCACTTTCCCAGAAGCCCCTGGCTGAGCAGTTTCGGAAGGAAGTTCACATCCGGAACCTGCCTTCTTTGTTCCAGAAGAAATTGAGACCAACGCTGGAGGGTGACCCCCTTCTGGATAACAGCGAGGCGCCTCTCGCAGCCCTCACGGCGCTCTTCCAGCCCTGACCTCTCGCCCCCGGTCACCTGAACTCTCGGTAGAGACTCCTCATATCCCTCTGTGTCTCATGTACATGGCGGTCACTACAGGAGGGCGTAGCCGGGGGTCCGGCGGGGGGAGTTAGACTTCGAACTTCCTGCGGACTCTCATCGCTCTCCCACCCCCCGATGTGTCATATACCCACGGGGGGGTCACAGAATCGGACTCTGTATCCCTGCAGCGTCACAGGCTGTCACCCGAGGGTCTCTCACACACATACACACACACCACACACATACACACACACACCACACAAATACACACCACACACACATACATACACACCACACATATACACCCACAAATACACATACACCCACAAATACACACACCACACACATATACACACCACACATACACACACCACACACATACACACACCACACATACACACACCACACACATACACACACCACACATACACACACCACACACACATGGACACACTGCCGTATAACAGGACAGAAGCACAGAGCTCCCTGCAGCGTCACAGGCTGTCACCCGAGGGTCTCTCACACACATACACACAACACACACCACACACACACACACCACACACACATACATACAAACACCCACAAATACACATACACCCACAAATACACACCACACATAGATACACACACCACACACATATACACACCACACACATACACACACCACACACATGGACACACTGCCGTATAACAGGACAGAAGCACAGAGCTCCCTGCAGCGTCACAGACTGACACCCGAGGGTCACACATACACACACACCCGGACTGAAGCACAGCTCTCCCTGCTGTGTTACTGTCTGCGCATCACTACACCGCAGGAAGCGCGCCAGCTTTCCTGGGGCCTCATCGGAGGAGAGCATCAGCATTCTGGAGAGCTGGAGCAGGGAAGGGGTTAATCGGTGCTCTGGCTGGGAAGGGGTTAATCATTAATTAATCTCACTTGGCTCCCAAAACTTGTAAACAATGTAACTTTTCTTGCAAAAAAAGGTGGCTGCCGCATGACGCGCTCGTGTCATTGTCCGGCACAGCGCAATTCATGTCAGAACCAACCGCCCGTGGGGGAGGTTACAGTGTGTGTGTGAACTATGACATCACAGTATGACATCACACCGCAGGGAGGAGCCTACGTTTTTGAAATCCCATGAAGTTACAGAAATGATTTAATAAATCTTTATGGGGCAGTCCCACTGCGGCCACTAATTGTACACGGGCGTGTCATTCCCACCAGAATGTACCTGTCTGTGTCCCTTTCTCCGGCCACTAATTGTACACGGGGCGCGTCATTCCCACCAGAATGTACCTGTCTGTGTCCCTTTCTCCGGCCACTAATTGTACACGGGGCGTGTCATTCCCACCAGAATGTACCTGTCTGTGTCCCTCTCCGGCCACTAATTGTACACGGGGCGCGTCATTCCCACCAGAATGTACCTGTCTGTGTCCCACTCCGGTCACTAATTGTACACGGGGCGTGTCATTCCCACCAGAATGTACCTGTCTGTGTCCCACTGCGGCCACTAATTGTACACGGGCGTGTCATTCCCACCAGAATGTACCTGTCTGTGTCCCACTGCGGCCACTAATTGTACACGGGGCGCGTCATTCCCACCAGAATGTACCTGTCTGTGTCCCTTTCTCCGGCCACTAATTGTACACGGGGCGTGTCATTCCCACCAGAATGTACCTGTCTGTGTCCCTTTCTCCGGCCACTAATTGTACACGGGGCGTGTCATTCCCACCAGAATGTACCTGTCTGTGTCCCTTTCTCCGGCCACTAATTGTACACGGGGCGTGTCATTCCCACCAGAATGTACCTGTCTGTGTCCCACTCCGGTCACTAATTGTACACGGGGCGTGTCATTCCCACCAGAATGTACCTGTCTGTGTCCCACTGCGGCCACTAATTGTACACGGGCGTGTCATTCCTACCAGAATGTACCTGTCTGTGTCCCTTTCTCCGGCCACTAATTGTACACGGGGCGCGTCATTCCCACCAGAATGTACCTGTCTGTGTCCCTTTCTCCGGCCACTAATTGTACACGGGGCGTGTCATTCCCACCAGAATGTACCTGTCTGTGTCCCTTTCTCCGGCCACTAATTGTACACGGGGCGCGTCATTCCCACCAGAATGTACCTGTCTGTGTCCCACTCCGGTCACTAATTGTACACGGGGCGTGTCATTCCCACCAGAATGTACCTGTCTGTGTCCCACTGCGGCCACTAATTGTACACGGGGCGCGTCATTCCCACCAGAATGTACCTGTCTGTGTCCCTTTCTCCGGCCACTAATTGTACACGGGGCGTGTCATTCCCACCAGAATGTACCTGTCTGTGTCCCTTTCTCCGGCCACTAATTGTACACGGGGCGCGTCATTCCCACCAGAATGTACCTGTCTGTGTCCCACTCGGGTCACTAATTGTACACGGGGCGTGTCATTCCCACCAGAATGTACCTGTCTGTGTCCCACTGCGGCCACTAATTGTACACGGGGCGTGTCATTCCCACCAGAATGTACCTGTCTGTGTCCCTTTCTCCGGCCACTAATTGTACACGGGGCGCGTCATTCCCACCAGAATGTACCTGTCTGTGTCCCTTTCTCCGGCCACTAATTGTACACGGGGCGTGTCATTCCCACCAGAATGTACCTGTCTGTGTCCCTTTCTCCGGCCACTAATTGTACACGGGGCGTGTCATTCCCACCAGAATGTACCTGTCTGTGTCCCTTTCTCAGGCCACTAATTGTACACGGGGCGCGTCATTCCCACCAGAATGTACCTGTCTGTGTCCCACTCCGGCCACTAATTGTACACGGGGCGTGTCATTCCCACCAGAATGTACCTGTCTGTGTCCCTTTCTCCGGCCACTAATTGTACACGGGGCGTGTCATTCCCACCAGAATGTACCTGTCTGTGTCCCTTTCTCCGGCCACTAATTGTACACGGGGCGTGTCATTCCAACCAGAATGTACCTGTCTGTGTCCCTTTCTCCGGCCACTAATTGTACACGGGGCGTGTCATTCCCACCAGAATGTACCTGTCTGTGTCCCACTCCGGCCACTAATTGTACACGGGGCGTGTCATTCCCACCAGAATGTACCTGTCTGTGTCCCTTTCTCCGGCCACTAATTGTACACGGGGCGTGTCATTCCCACCAGAATGTATCTGTCTGTGTCCCTTTCTCCGGCCACTAATTGTACACGGGGCGTGTCATTCCCACCAGAATGTACCTGTCTGTGTCCCTTTCTCCGGCCACTAATTGTACACGGGGCGTGTCATTCCCACCAGAATGTACCTGTCTGTGTCCCTTTCTCAGGCCACTAATTGTACACGGGGCGCGTCATTCCCACCAGAATGTACCTGTCTGTGTCCCACTCCGGCCACTAATTGTACACGGGGCGTGTCATTCCCACCAGAATGTACCTGTCTGTGTCCCTTTCTCCGGCCACTAATTGTACACGGGGCGTGTCATTCCCACCAGAATGTACCTGTCTGTGTCCCTTTCTCCGGCCACTAATTGTACACGGGCGTGTCATTCCCACCAGAATGTACCTGTCTGTGTCCCACTGCGGCCACTAATTGTACACGGGGCGCGTCATTCCCACCAGAATGTACCTGTCTGTGTCCCTTTCTCCGGCCACTAATTGTACACGGGGCGTGTCATTCCCACCAGAATGTACCTGTCTGTGTCCCTTTCTCCGGCCACTAATTGTACACGGGGCGTGTTATTCCCACCAGAATGTACCTGTCTGTGTCCCACTCCGGTCACTAATTGTACACGGGGCGTGTCATTCCCACCAGAATGTACCTGTCTGTGTCCCTTTCTCCGGCCACTAATTGTACACGGGGCGTGTCATTCCCACCAGAATGTACCTGTCTGTGTCCCTTTCTCCGGCCACTAATTGTACACGGGGCGTGTCATTCCCACCAGAATGTACCTGTCTGTGTCCCACTGCGGCCACTAATTGTACACGGGGCGCGTCATTCCCACCAGAATGTACCTGTCTGTGTCCCACTCGGGTCACTAATTGTACACGGGGCGTGTCATTCCCACCAGAATGTACCTGTCTGTGTCCCACTGCGGCCACTAATTGTACACGGGGCGTGTCATTCCCACCAGAATGTACCTGTCTGTGTCCCTTTCTCCGGCCACTAATTGTACACAGGGCGTGTCATTCCCACCAGAATGTACCTGTCTGTGTCCCTTTCTCCGGCCACTAATTGTACACGGGGCGTGTCATTCCCACCAGAATGTACCTGTCTGTGTCCCACTCCGGCCACTAATTGTACACGGGGCGTGTCATTCCCACCAGAATGTACCTGTCTGTGTCCCTTTCTCCGGCCACTAATTGTACACGGGCGCGTCATTCCCACCAGAATGTACCTGTCTGTGTCCCACTCCGGCCACTAATTGTACACGGGGCGTGTCATTCCAACCAGAATGTACCTGTCTGTGTCCCACTCCGGTCACTAATTGTACACGGGGCGTGTCATTCCCACCAGAATGTACCTGTCTGTGTCCCACTGCGGCCACTAATTGT
Organism: Ascaphus truei; assembly: GCF_040206685.1. Lineage (NCBI taxonomy): Eukaryota > Metazoa > Chordata > Amphibia > Anura > Ascaphidae > Ascaphus > Ascaphus truei. Next base: position 114,957 of record NW_027456841.1, read on the forward strand.
ACACGGGGCGCGTCATTCCCACCAGAATGTACCTGTCTGTGTCCCTTTCTCCGGCCACTAATTGTACACGGGGCGTGTCATTCCCACCAGAATGTACCTGTCTGTGTCCCACTGCGGTCACTAATTGTACACGGGGCGTGTCATTCCCACCAGAATGTACCTGTCTGTGTCCCTTTCTCCGGCCACTAATTGTACACGGGGCGTGTCATTCCCACCAGAATGTACCTGTCTGTGTCCCTTTCTCCGGCCACTAATTGTACACGGGGCGCGTCATTCCCACCAGAATGTACCTGTCTGTGTCCCTTTCTCCGGCCACTAATTGTACACGGGGCGTGTCATTCCCACCAGAATGTACCTGTCTGTGTCCCTTTCTCCGGCCACTAATTGTACACGGGGCGTGTCATTCCCACCAGAATGTACCTGTCTGTGTCCCTTTCTCTGGCCACTAATTGTACACGGGGCGTGTCATTCCCACCAGAATGTACCTGTCTGTGTCCCTTTCTCCGGCCACTAATTGTACACGGGGCGTGTCATTCCCACCAGAATGTACCTGTCTGTGTCCCTTTCTCAGGCCACTAATTGTACACGGGGCGCGTCATTCCCACCAGAATGTACCTGTCTGTGTCCCACTCCGGCCACTAATTGTACACGGGGCGTGTCATTCCCACCAGAATGTACCTGTCTGTGTCCCTTTCTCCGGCCACTAATTGTACACGGGGCGTGTCATTCCCACCAGAATGTACCTGTCTGTGTCCCTTTCTCCGGCCACTAATTGTACACGGGGCGTGTCATTCCAACCAGAATGTACCTGTCTGTGTCCCTTTCTCCGGCCACTAATTGTACACGGGGCGTGTCATTCCCACCAGAATGTACCTGTCTGTGTCCCACTCCGGCCACTAATTGTACACGGGGCGTGTCATTCCCACCAGAATGTACCTGTCTGTGTCCCTTTCTCCGGCCACTAATTGTACACGGGGCGTGTCATTCCCACCAGAATGTATCTGTCTGTGTCCCTTTCTCCGGCCACTAATTGTACACGGGGCGTGTCATTCCCACCAGAATGTACCTGTCTGTGTCCCTTTCTCCGGCCACTAATTGTACACGGGGCGTGTCATTCCCACCAGAATGTACCTGTCTGTGTCCCTTTCTCAGGCCACTAATTGTACACGGGGCGCGTCATTCCCACCAGAATGTACCTGTCTGTGTCCCACTCCGGCCACTAATTGTACACGGGGCGTGTCATTCCCACCAGAATGTACCTGTCTGTGTCCCTTTCTCCGGCCACTAATTGTACACGGGGCGTGTCATTCCCACCAGAATGTACCTGTCTGTGTCCCTTTCTCCGGCCACTAATTGTACACGGGGCGTGTCATTCCCACCAGAATGTACCTGTCTGTGTCCCACTGCGGCCACTAATTGTACACGGGGCGCGTCATTCCCACCAGAATGTACCTGTCTGTGTCCCTTTCTCCGGCCACTAATTGTACACGGGGCGTGTCATTCCCACCAGAATGTACCTGTCTGTGTCCCTTTCTCCGGCCACTAATTGTACACGGGGCGTGTTATTCCCACCAGAATGTACCTGTCTGTGTCCCACTCCGGTCACTAATTGTACACGGGGCGTGTCATTCCCACCAGAATGTACCTGTCTGTGTCCCTTTCTCCGGCCACTAATTGTACACGGGGCGTGTCATTCCCACCAGAATGTACCTGTCTGTGTCCCTTTCTCCGGCCACTAATTGTACACGGGGCGTGTCATTCCCACCAGAATGTACCTGTCTGTGTCCCTTTCTCCGGCCACTAATTGTACACGGGGCGTGTCATTCCCACCAGAATGTACCTGTCTGTGTCCCTTTCTCCGGCCACTAATTGTACACGGGCGTGTCATTCCCACCAGAATGTACCTGTCTGTGTCCCACTCCGGTCACTAATTGTACACGGGCGTGTCATTCCCACCAGAATGTACCTGTCTGTGTCCCTTTCTCCGGCCACTAATTGTACACGGGGCGCGTCATTCCCACCAGAATGTACCTGTCTGTGTCCCACTCCGGTCACTAATTGTACACGGGGCGTGTCATTCCCACCAGAATGTACCTGTCTGTGTCCCTTTCTCCGGCCACTAATTGTACACGGGGCGTGTCATTCCCACCAGAATGTACCTGTCTGTGTCCCACTGCGGCCACTAATTGTACACGGGGCGTGTCATTCCCACCAGAATGTACCTGTCTGTGTCCCTTTCTCCGGCCACTAATTGTACACGGGGCGTGTCATTCCCACCAGAATGTACCTGTCTGTGTCCCACTCCGGTCACTAATTGTACACGGGGCGTGTCATTCCCACCAGAATGTACCTGTCTGTGTCCCTTTCTCCGGCCACTAATTGTACACGGGGCGTGTCATTCCCACCAGAATGTACCTGTCTGTGTCCCTTTCTCCGGCCACTAATTGTACACGGGGCGTGTCATTCCCACCAGAATGTACCTGTCTGTGTCCCTTTCTCCGGCCACTAATTGTACACGGGGCGTGTCATTCCCACCAGAATGTACCTGTCTGTGTCCCTTTCTCCGGCCACTAATTGTACACGGGGCGTGTCATTCCCACCAGAATGTACCTGTCTGTGTCCCTTTCTCCGGCCACTAATTGTACACGGGCGTGTCATTCCCACCAGAATGTACCTGTCTGTGTCCCACTCCGGTCACTAATTGTACACGGGCGTGTCATTCCCACCAGAATGTACCTGTCTGTGTCCCTTTCTCCGGCCACTAATTGTACACGGGGCGTGTCATTCCCACCAGAATGTACCTGTCTGTGTCCCACTCCGGTCACTAATTGTACACGGGGCGTGTCATTCCCACCAGAATGTACCTGTCTGTGTCCCTTTCTCCGGCCACTAATTGTACACGGGGCGTGTCATTCCCACCAGAATGTACCTGTCTGTGTCCCTTTCTCCGGCCACTAATTGTACACGGGGCGTGTCATTCCCACCAGAATGTACCTGTCTGTGTCCCTTTCTCCGGCCACTAATTGTACACGGGGCGTGTCATTCCCACCAGAATGTACCTGTCTGTGTCCCTTTCTCCGGCCACTAATTGTACACGGGCGTGTCATTCCCACCAGAATGTACCTGTCTGTGTCCCACTCCGGTCACTAATTGTACACGGGCGTGTCATTCCCACCAGAATGTACCTGTCTGTGTCCCTTTCTCCGGCCACTAATTGTACACGGGGCGTGTCATTCCCACCAGAATGTACCTGTCTGTGTCCCTTTCTCCGGCCACTAATTGTACACGGGGCGTGTCATTCCCACCAGAATGTACCTGTCTGTGTCCCTTTCTCCGGCCACTAATTGTACACGGGGCGTGTCATTCCCACCAGAATGTACCTGTCTGTGTCCCTTTCTCCGGCCACTAATTGTACACGGGGCGTGTCATTCCCACCAGAATGTACCTGTCTGTGTCCCACTGCGGCCACTAATTGTACACGGGCGTGTCATTCCCACCAGAATGTACCTGTCTGTGTCCCACTGCGGCCACTAATTGTACACGGGGCGTGTCATTCCCACCAGAATGTACCTGTCTGTGTCCCACTGCGGCCACTAATTGTACACGGGGCGCGTCATTCCCACCAGAATGTACCTGTCTGTGTCCCTTTCTCCGGCCACTAATTGTACACGGGGCGTGTCATTCCCACCAGAATGTACCTGTCTGTGTCCCTTTCTCCGGCCACTAATTGTACACGGGCGTGTCATTCCCACCAGAATGTACCTGTCTGTGTCCCACTGCGGCCACTAATTGTACACAGGGCGTGTCATTCCCACCAGAATGTACCTGTCTGTGTCCCTTTCTCCGGCCACTAATTGTACACGGGGCGTGTCATTCCCACCAGAATGTACCTGTCTGTGTCCCTTTCTCCGGCCACTAATTGTACACGGGGCGTGTCATTCCCACCAGAATGTACCTGTCTGTGTCCCTTTCTCCGGCCACTAATTGTACACGGGGCGTGTCATTCCCACCAGAATGTACCTGTCTGTGTCCCTTTCTCCGGCCACTAATTGTACACGGGGCGTGTCATTCCCACCAGAATGTACCTGTCTGTGTCCCTTTCTCCGGCCACTAATTGTACACGGGCGTGTCATTCCCACCAGAATGTACCTGTCTGTGTCCCACTCCGGTCACTAATTGTACACGGGCGTGTCATTCCCACCAGAATGTACCTGTCTGTGTCCCTTTCTCCGGCCACTAATTGTACACGGGGCGTGTCATTCCCACCAGAATGTACCTGTCTGTGTCCCACTCCGGTCACTAATTGTACACGGGGCGTGTCATTCCCACCAGAATGTACCTGTCTGTGTCCCTTTCTCCGGCCACTAATTGTACACGGGGCGTGTCATTCCCACCAGAATGTACCTGTCTGTGTCCCTTTCTCCGGCCACTAATTGTACACGGGGCGTGTCATTCCCACCAGAATGTACCTGTCTGTGTCCCTTTCTCCGGCCACTAATTGTACACGGGGCGTGTCATTCCCACCAGAATGTACCTGTCTGTGTCCCTTTCTCCGGCCACTAATTGTACACGGGCGTGTCATTCCCACCAGAATGTACCTGTCTGTGTCCCACTCCGGTCACTAATTGTACACGGGCGTGTCATTCCCACCAGAATGTACCTGTCTGTGTCCCTTTCTCCGGCCACTAATTGTACACGGGGCGTGTCATTCCCACCAGAATGTACCTGTCTGTGTCCCTTTCTCCGGCCACTAATTGTACACGGGGCGTGTCATTCCCACCAGAATGTACCTGTCTGTGTCCCTTTCTCCGGCCACTAATTGTACACGGGGCGTGTCATTCCCACCAGAATGTACCTGTCTGTGTCCCTTTCTCCGGCCACTAATTGTACACGGGGCGTGTCATTCCCACCAGAATGTACCTGTCTGTGTCCCACTGCGGCCACTAATTGTACACGGGCGTGTCATTCCCACCAGAATGTACCTGTCTGTGTCCCACTGCGGCCACTAATTGTACACGGGGCGTGTCATTCCCACCAGAATGTACCTGTCTGTGTCCCACTGCGGCCACTAATTGTACACGGGGCGCGTCATTCCCACCAGAATGTACCTGTCTGTGTCCCTTTCTCCGGCCACTAATTGTACACGGGGCGTGTCATTCCCACCAGAATGTACCTGTCTGTGTCCCTTTCTCCGGCCACTAATTGTACACGGGCGTGTCATTCCCACCAGAATGTACCTGTCTGTGTCCCACTGCGGCCACTAATTGTACACAGGGCGTGTCATTCCCACCAGAATGTACCTGTCTGTGTCCCTTTCTCCGGCCACTAATTGTACACGGGGCGTGTCATTCCCACCAGAATGTACCTGTCTGTGTCCCTTTCTCCGGCCACTAATTGTACACGGGGCGTGTCATTCCCACCAGAATGTACCTGTCTGTGTCCCACTCCGGCCACTAATTGTACACGGGGTGCGTCATTCCCACCAGAATGTACCTGTCTGTGTCCCTTTCTCCGGCCACTAATTGTACACGGGGCGTGTCATTCCCACCAGAATGTACCTGTCTGTGTCCCTTTCTCCGGCCACTAATTGTACACGGGGCGTGTCATTCCCACCAGAATGTACCTGTCTGTGTCCCTTTCTCCGGCCACTAATTGTACACGGGGCGTGTCATTCCCACCAGAATGTACCTGTCTGTGTCCCTTTCTCCGGCCACTAATTGTACACGGGGCGTGTCATTCCCACCAGAATGTACCTGTCTGTGTCCCTTTCTCCGGCCACTAATTGTACACGGGGCGTGTCATTCCCACCAGAATGTACCTGTCTGTGTCCCTTTCTCCGGCCACTAATTGTACACGGGGCGTGTCATTCCCACCAGAATGTACCTGTCTGTGTCCCTTTCTCCGGCCACTAATTGTACACGGGGCGTGTCATTCCCACCAGAATGTACCTGTCTGTGTCCCTTTCTCCGGTCACTAATTGTACACGGGCGTGTCATTCCCACCAGAATGTACCTGTCTGTGTCCCACTGCGGCCACTAATTGTACACAGGGCGTGTCATTCCCACCAGAATGTACCTGTCTGTGTCCCTTTCTCCGGCCACTAATTGTACACGGGGCGTGTCATTCCCACCAGAATGTACCTGTCTGTGTCCCTTTCTCCGGCCACTAATTGTACACGGGGCGTGTCATTCCCACCAGAATGTACCTGTCTGTGTCCCTTTCTCCGGCCACTAATTGTACACGGGGCGTGTCATTCCCACCAGAATGTACCTGTCTGTGTCCCACTCCGGCCACTAATTGTACACGGGGCGCGTCATTCCCACCAGAATGTACCTGTCTGTGTCCCTTTCTCCGGCCACTAATTGTACACGGGGCGCGTCATTCCCACCAGAATGTACCTGTCTGTGTCCCTTTCTCCGGCCACTAATTGTACACGGGGCGTGTCATTCCCACCAGAATGTACCTGTCTGTGTCCCACTCCGGCCACTAATTGTACACGGGGCGCGTCATTCCCACCAGAATGTACCTGTCTGTGTCCCTTTCTCCGGCCACTAATTGTACACGGGGCGTGTCATTCCCACCAGAATGTACCTGTCTGTGTCCCTTTCTCCGGCCACTAATTGTACACAGGGCGTGTCATTCCCACCAGAATGTACCTGTCTGTGTCCCTTTCTCCGGCCACTAATTGTACACGGGGCGTGTCATTCCCACCAGAATGTACCTGTCTGTGTCCCTTTCTCCGGTCACTAATTGTACACGGGGCGTGTCATTCCCACCAGAATGTACCTGTCTGTGTCCCACTGCGGCCACTAATTGTACACGGGGCGTGTCATTCCCACCAGAATGTACCTGTCTGTGTCCCTTTCTCCGGCCACTAATTGTACACGGGGCGCGTCATTCCCACCAGAATGTACCTGTCTGTGTCCCTTTCTCCGGCCACTAATTGTACACGGGCGTGTCATTCCCACCACAATGTACCTGTCTGTGTCCCTTTCTCCGGCCACTAATTGTACACGGGGCGCGTCATTCCCACCAGAATGTACCTGTCTGTGTCCCTTTCTCAGGTCACTAATTGTACACGGGACGTGTCATTCCCACCAGAATGTACCTGTCTGTGTCCCGTTCTCCGGCCACTAATTGTACACGGGGCGCGTCATTCCCACCAGAATGTACCTGTCTGTGTCCCACTCGGGCCACTAATTGTACACGGGGCGCGTCATTCCCACCAGAATGTACCTGTCTGTGTCCCACTCGGGCCACTAATTGTACACGGGGCGCGTCATTCCCACCAGAATGTACCTGTCTGTGTCCCTTTCTCCGGCCACTAATTGTACACGGGGCGTGTCATTCCCACCAGAATGTACCTGTCTGTGTCCCTTTCTCCGGCCACTAATTGTACACGGGGCGTGTCATTCCAACCAGAATGTACCTGTCTGTGTCCCTTTCTCCGGCCACTAATTGTACACGGGGCGTGTCATTCCCACCAGAATGTACCTGTCTGTGTCCCACTGCGGTCACTAATTGTACACGGGGCGTGTCATTCCCACCAGAATGTACCTGTCTGTGTCCCTTTCTCCGGCCACTAATTGTACACGGGGCGTGTCATTCCCACCAGAATGTACCTGTCTGTGTCCCTTTCTCCGGCCACTAATTGTACACGGGGCGTGTCATTCCCACCAGAATGTACCTGTCTGTGTCCCTTTCTCCGGTCACTAATTGTACACGGGGCGCGTCATTCCCACCAGAATGTACCTGTCTGTGTCCCACTCCGGCCACTAATTGTACACGGGGCGTGTCATTCCCACCAGAATGTACCTGTCTGTGTCCCTTTCTCCGGCCACTAATTGTACACGGGGCGTGTCATTCCCACCAGAATGTACCTGTCTGTGTCCCTTTCTCCGGCCACTAATTGTACACGGGCGCGTCATTCCCACCAGAATGTACCTGTCTGTGTCCCTTTCTCCGGCCACTAATTGTACACGGGGCGTGTCATTCCCACCAGAATGTACCTGTCTGTGTCCCACTCCGGCCACTAATTGTACACGGGGCGTGTCATTCCCACCAGAATGTACCTGTCTGTGTCCCTTTCTCCGGTCACTAATTGTACACGGGGCGTGTCATTCCCACCAGAATGTACCTGTCTGTGTCCCTTTCTCCGGCCACTTATTGTACACAGGGCGTGTCATTCCCACCAGAATGTACCTGTCTGTGTCCCACTGCGGCCACTAATTGTACACGGGGCGTGTCATTCCCACCAGAATGTACCTGTCTGTGTCCCTTTCTCCGGCCACTAATTGTACACGGGGCGTGTCATTCCCACCAGAATGTACCTGTCTGTGTCCCTTTCTCCGGTCACTAATTGTACACGGGGCGTGTCATTCCCACCAGAATGTACCTGTCTGTGTCCCTTTCTCCGGCCACTAATTGTACACGGGGCGTGTCATTCCCACCAGAATGTACCTGTCTGTGTCCCTTTCTCTGGCCACTAATTGTACACGGGGCGTGTCATTCCCACCAGAATGTACCTGTCTGTGTCCCTTTCTCCGGCCACTAATTGTACACGGGGCGTGTCATTCCCACCAGAATGTACCTGTCTGTGTCCCACTGCGGCCACTAATTGTACACGGGCGTGTCATTCCCACCAGAATGTACCTGTCTGTGTCCCTTTCTCCGGCCACTAATTGTACACGGGGCGTGTCATTCCCACCAGAATGTACCTGTCTGTGTCCCTTTCTCCGGCCACTAATTGTACACGGGGCTTGTCATTCCCACCAGAATGTACCTGTCTGTGTCCCTTTCTCCGGCCACTAATTGTACACGGGGCGTGTCATTCCCACCAGAATGTACCTGTCTGTGTCCCTTTCTCCGGCCACTAATTGTACACGGGGCGTGTCATTCCCACCAGAATGTACCTGTCTGTGTCCCACTCCGGCCACTAATTGTACACGGGGCGCGTCATTCCCACCAGAATGTACCTGTCTGTGTCCCACTCCGGCTACTAATTGTACACGGGGCGTGTCATTCCCACCAGAATGTACCTGTCTGTGTCCCTTTCTCCGGCCACTAATTGTACACGGGCGTGTCATTCCCACCAGAATGTACCTGTCTGTGTCCCTTTCTCCGGCCACTAATTGTACACGGGGCGTGTCATTCCCACCAGAATGTACCTGTCTGTGTCCCTTTCTCCGGCCACTAATTGTACACAGGGCGTGTCATTCCCACCAGAATGTACCTGTCTGTGTCCCTTTCTCCGGTCACTAATTGTACACGGGGCGTGTCATTCCCACCAGAATGTACCTGTCTGTGTCCCACTCCGGTCACTAATTGTACACGGGGCGTGTCATTCCCACCAGAATGTACCTGTCTGTGTCCCTTTCTCCGGCCACTAATTGTACACGGGGCGTGTCATTCCCACCAGAATGTACCTGTCTGTGTCCCTTTCTCCGGCCACTAATTGTACACGGGGCGTGTCATTCCCACCAGAATGTACCTGTCTGTGTCCCTTTCTCCGGCCACTAATTGTACACGGGGCGTGTCATTCCCACCAGAATGTACCTGTCTGTGTCCCTTTCTCCGGTCACTAATTGTACACGGGGCGTGTCATTCCCACCAGAATGTACCTGTCTGTGTCCCTTTCTCCGGCCACTAATTGTACACGGGGCGCGTCATTCCCACCAGAATGTACCTGTCTGTGTCCCACTCCGGCCACTAATTGTACACGGGGCGTGTCATTCCCACCAGAATGTACCTGTCTGTGTCCCTTTCTCCGGCCACTAATTGTACACGGGGCGTGTCATTCCCACCAGAATGTACCTGTCTGTGTCCCACTGCGGCCACTAATTGTACACGGGGCGTGTCATTCCCACCAGAATGTACATGTCTGTGTCCCTTTCTCCGGCCACTAATTGTACACGGGGCGCGTCATTCCCACCAGAATGTACCTGTCTGTGTCCCTTTCTCCGGCCACTAATTGTACACGGGGCGTGTCATTCCCACCAGAATGTACCTGTCTGTGTCCCACTGCGGCCACTAATTGTACACGGGGCGCGTCATTCCCACCAGAATGTACCTGTCTGTGTCCCACTGCGGCCACTAATTGTACACGGGGCGTGTCATTCCCACCAGAATGTACCTGTCTGTGTCCCACTCCGGTCACTAATTGTACACGGGGCGTGTCATTCCCACCAGAATGTACCTGTCTGTGTCCCTTTCTCCGGCCACTAATTGTACACGGGGCGTGTCATTCCCACCAGAATGTACCTGTCTGTGTCCCTTTCTCCGGCCACTAATTGTACACGGGGCGTGTCATTCCCACCAGAATGTACCTGTCTGTGTCCCACTGCGGCCACTAATTGTACACGGGGCGTGTCATTCCCACCAGAATGTACCTGTCTGTGTCCCTTTCTCCGGTCACTAATTGTACACGGGGCGTGTCATTCCCACCAGAATGTACCTGTCTGTGTCCCTTTCTCCGGTCACTAATTGTACACGGGGCGTGTCATTCCCACCAGAATGTACCTGTCTGTGTCCCACTCCGGTCACTAATTGTACACGGGCGTGTCATTCCCACCAGAATGTACCTGTCTGTGTCCCACTGCGGCCACTAATTGTACACGGGGCGTGTCATTCCTCCAGAATGTACCTGTCTGTGTCCCACTGCGGCCACTAATTGTACACGGGGCGTGTCATTCCCACCAGAATGTACCTGTCTGTGTCCCTTTCTCCGGCCACTAATTGTACACGGGGCGTGTCATTCCCACCAGAATGTACCTGTCTGTGTCCCTTTCTCCGGCCACTAATTGTACACAGGGCGTGTCATTCCCACCAGAATGTACCTGTCTGTGTCCCTTTCTCCGGCCACTAATTGTACACGGGGCGTGTCATTCCCACCAGAATGTACCTGTCTGTGTCCCTTTCTCCGGTCACTAATTGTACACGGGGCGCGTCATTCCCACCAGAATGTACCTGTCTGTGTCCCACTCCGGCCACTAATTGTACACGGGGCGTGTCATTCCCACCAGAATGTACCTGTCTGTGTCCCTTTCTCCGGCCACTAATTGTACACGGGGCGCGTCATTCCCACCAGAATGTACCTGTCTGTGTCCCACTCCGGCCACTAATTGTACACGGGGCGTGTCATTCCCACCAGAATGTACCTGTCTGTGTCCCTTTCTCCGGCCACTAATTGTACACGGGGCGTGTCATTCCCACCAGAATGTACCTGTCTGTGTCCCACTGCGGCCACTAATTGTACACGGGGCGTGTCATTCCCACCAGAATGTACCTGTCTGTGTCCCACTCCGGCCACTAATTGTACACGGGGCGTGTCATTCCCACCAGAATGTACCTGTCTGTGTCCCACTCTGGCCACTAATTGTACACGGGGCGTGTCATTCCCACCAGAATGTACCTGTCTGTGTCCCACTGCGGCCACTAATTGTACACGGGGCGTGTCATTCCCACCAGAATGTACCTGTCTGTGTCCCTTTCTCCGGCCGGAGTAATTGTACACGGGGCGTGTCATTCCCACCAGAATGTACCTGTCTGTGTCCCACTGCGGCCACTAATTGTACACGGGGCGTGTCATTCCCACCAGAATGTACCTGTCTGTGTCCCTTTCTCCGGTCACTAATTGTACACGGGGCGTGTCATTCCCACCAGAATGTACCTGTCTGTGTCCCACTCCGGCCACTAATTGTACACGGGGCGTGTCATTCCCACCAGAATGTACCTGTCTGTGTCCCACTGCGGCCACTAATTGTACACGGGGCGCGTCATTCCCACCAGAATGTACCTGTCTGTGTCCCTTTCTCCGGTCACTAATTGTACACGGGGCGTGTCATTCCCACCAGAATGTACCTGTCTGTGTCCCACTCCGGTCACTAATTGTACACGGGGCGCGTCATTCCCACCAGAATGTACCTGTCTGTGTCCCACTGCGGCCACTAATTGTACACGGGGCGTGTCATTCCCACCAGAATGTACCTGTCTGTGTCCCACTGCGGCCACTAATTGTACACGGGGCGTGTCATTCCCACCAGAATGTACCTGTCTGTGTCCCACTGCGGCCACTAATTGTACACGGGCGTGTCATTCCCACCAGAATGTACCTGTCTGTGTCCCTTTCTCCGGCCACTAATTGTACACGGGGCGTGTCATTCCAACCAGAATGTACCTGTCTGTGTCCCTTTCTCCGGTCACTAATTGTACACGGGGCGTGTCATTCCCACCAGAATGTACCTGTCTGTGTCCCTTTCTCCGGCCACTAATTGTACACGGGGCGTGTCATTCCCACCAGAATGTACCTGTCTGTGTCCCTTTCTCCGGCCACTAATTGTACACGGGGCGTGTCATTCCCACCAGAATGTACCTGTCTGTGTCCCTTTCTCCGGCCACTAATTGTACACGGGGCGTGTCATTCCCACCAGAATGTACCTGTCTGTGTCCCTTTCTCCGGCCACTAATTGTACACGGGGCGTGTCATTCCCACCAGAATGTACCTGTCTGTGTCCCACTCCGGCCACTAATTGTACACGGGGCGCGTCATTCCCACCAGAATGTACCTGTCTGTGTCCCACTCCGGCCACTAATTGTACACGGGGCGCGTCATTCCCACCAGAATGTACCTGTCTGTGTCCCTTTCTCCGGTCACTAATTGTACACGGGGCGCGTCATTCCCACCAGAATGTACCTGTCTGTGTCCCTTTCTCCGGCCACTAATTGTACACGGGGCGTGTCATTCCCACCAGAATGTACCTGTCTGTGTCCCACTGCGGCCACTAATTGTACACGGGGCGCGTCATTCCCACCAGAATGTACCTGTCTGTGTCCCACTCGGGTCACTAATTGTACACGGGGCGTGTCATTCCCACCAGAATGTACCTGTCTGTGTCCCACTGCGGCCACTAATTGTACACGGGGCGTGTCATTCCCACCAGAATGTACCTGTCTGTGTCCCTTTCTCCGGCCACTAATTGTACACAGGGCGTGTCATTCCCACCAGAATGTACCTGTCTGTGTCCCTTTCTCCGGCCACTAATTGTACACGGGGCGTGTCATTCCCACCAGAATGTACCTGTCTGTGTCCCTTTCTCCGGTCACTAATTGTACACGGGGCGCGTCATTCCCACCAGAATGTACCTGTCTGTGTCCCACTCCGGCCACTAATTGTACACGGGGCGTGTCATTCCCACCAGAATGTACCTGTCTGTGTCCCTTTCTCCGGCCACTAATTGTACACGGGGCGCGTCATTCCCACCAGAATGTACCTGTCTGTGTCCCACTCCGGCCACTAATTGTACACGGGGCGTGTCATTCCCACCAGAATGTACCTGTCTGTGTCCCTTTCTCCGGCCACTAATTGTACACGGGGCGTGTCATTCCCACCAGAATGTACCTGTCTGTGTCCCTTTCTCCAGCCACTAATTGTACACGGGGCGTGTCATTCCCACCAGAATGTACCTGTCTGTGTCCCTTTCTCCGGCCACTAATTGTACACGGGGCGTGTCATTCCCACCAGAATGTACCTGTCTGTGTCCCTTTCTCCGGCCACTAATTGTACACGGGGCGTGTCATTCCCACCAGAATGTACCTGTCTGTGTCCCTTTCTCCGGTCACTAATTGTACACGGGGCGTGTCATTCCCACCAGAATGTACCTGTCTGTGTCCCACTGCGGCCACTAATTGTACACGGGGCGTGTCATTCCCACCAGAATGTACCTGTCTGTGTCCCACTGCGGCCACTAATTGTACACGGGGCGTGTCATTCCCACCAGAATGTACCTGTCTGTGTCCCACTCCGGTCACTAATTGTACACGGGGCGTGTCATTCCCACCAGAATGTACCTGTCTGTGTCCCACTCCGGTCACTAATTGTACACGGGGCGTGTCATTCCCACCAGAATGTACCTGTCTGTGTCCCACTCCGGCCACTAATTGTACACGGGGCGTGTCATTCCCACCAGAATGTACCTGTCTGTGTCCCTTTCTCCGGCCACTAATTGTACACGGGGCGCGTCATTCCCACCAGAATGTACCTGTCTGTGTCCCACTGCGGCCACTAATTGTACACGGGGCGTGTCATTCCCACCAGAATGTACCTGTCTGTGTCCCTTTCTCCGGCCACTAATTGTACACGGGGCGCGTCATTCCCACCAGAATGTACCTGTCTGTGTCCCTTTCTCCGGCCACTAATTGTACACGGTGCGTGTCATTCCCACCAGAATGTACCTGTCTGTGTCCCTTTCTCCGGCCACTAATTGTACACGGTGCGTGTCATTCCCACCAGAATGTACCTGTCTGTGTCCCACTGCGGCCACTAATTGTACACGGGGCGTGTCATTCCCACCACAATGTACCTGTCTGTGTCCCTTTCTCCGGCCACTAATTGTACACGGGGCGTGTCATTCCCACCAGAATGTACCTGTCTGTGTCCCTTTCTCCGGTCACTAATTGTACACGGGGCGTGTCATTCCCACCAGAATGTACCTGTCTGTGTCCCACTGCGGCCACTAATTGTACACGGGCGTGTCATTCCCACCAGAATGTACCTGTCTGTGTCCCTTTCTCCGGTCACTAATTGTACACGGGCGTGTCATTCCCACCAGAATGTACCTGTCTGTGTCCCACTGCGGCCACTAATTGTACACGGGGCGTGTCATTCCCACCAGAATGTACCTGTCTGTGTCCCTTTCTCCGGCCACTAATTGTACACGGGGCGTGTCATTCCCACCAGAATGTACCTGTCTGTGTCCCACTCCGGCCACTAATTGTACACGGGGCGTGTCATTCCCACCAGAATGTACCTGTCTGTGTCCCTTTCTCCGGCCACTAATTGTACACGGGGCGTGTCATTCCCACCAGAATGTACCTGTCTGTGTCCCTTTCTCCGGCCACTAATTGTACACGGGGCGCGTCATTCCCACCAGAATGTACCTGTCTGTGTCCCTTTCTCCGGCCACTAATTGTACACGGGGCGCGTCATTCCCACCAGAATGTACCTGTCTGTGTCCCTTTCTCCGGCCACTAATTGTACACAGGGCGTGTCATTCCCACCAGAATGTACCTGTCTGTGTCCCTTTCTCCGGCCACTAATTGTACACGGGGCGTGTCATTCCCACCAGAATGTACCTGTCTGTGTCCCACTGCGGCCACTAATTGTACACGGGCGTGTCATTCCCACCAGAATGTACCTGTCTGTGTCCCTTTCTCCGGCCACTAATTGTACACGGGGCGTGTCATTCCCACCAGAATGTACCTGTCTGTGTCCCTTTCTCCGGCCACTAATTGTACACGGGGCGTGTCATTCCCACCAGAATGTACCTGTCTGTGTCCCTTTCTCCGGCCACTAATTGTACACGGGGCGCGTCATTCCCACCAGAATGTACCTGTCTGTGTCCCTTTCTCCGGCCACTAATTGTACACGGGGCGTGTCATTCCCACCAGAATGTACCTGTCTGTGTCCCACTCCGGCCACTAATTGTACACGGGGCGTGTCATTCCCACCAGAATGTACCTGTCTGTGTCCCTTTCTCCGGCCACTAATTGTACACGGGGCGCGTCATTCCCACCAGAATGTACCTGTCTGTGTCCCACTGCGGCCACTAATTGTACACGGGGCGTGTCATTCCCACCAGAATGTACCTGTCTGTGTCCCACTCCGGTCACTAATTGTACACGGGGCGCGTCATTCCCACCAGAATGTACCTGTCTGTGTCCCTTTCTCCGGCCACTAATTGTACACGGGGCGTGTCATTCCCACCAGAATGTACCTGTCTGTGTCCCACTCCGGCCACTAATTGTACACGGGGCGTGTCATTCCCACCAGAATGTACCTGTCTGTGTCCCTTTCTCCGGCCACTAATTGTACACGGGGCGTGTCATTCCCACCAGAATGTACCTGTCTGTGTCCCTTTCTCCGGCCACTAATTGTACACGGGGCGTGTCATTCCCACCAGAATGTACCTGTCTGTGTCCCTTTCTCCGGCCACTAATTGTACACGGGGCGTGTCATTCCCACCAGAATGTACCTGTCTGTGTCCCTTTCTCCGGTCACTAATTGTACACGGGGCGTGTCATTCCCACCAGAATGTACCTGTCTGTGTCCCTTTCTCCGGCCACTAATTGTACACGGGGCGTGTCATTCCCACCAGAATGTACCTGTCTGTGTCCCACTCCGGCCACTAATTGTACACGGGGCGTGTCATTCCCACCAGAATGTACCTGTCTGTGTCCCTTTCTCCGGCCACTAATTGTACACGGGCGCGTCATTCCCACCAGAATGTACCTGTCTGTGTCCCTTTCTCCGGCCACTAATTGTACACGGGGCGTGTCATTCCCACCAGAATGTACCTGTCTGTGTCCCTTTCTCCGGCCACTAATTGTACACGGGGCGCGTCATTCCCACCAGAATGTACCTGTCTGTGTCCCACTGCGGCCACTAATTGTACACGGGGCGTGTCATTCCCACCAGAATGTACCTGTCTGTGTCCCACTCCGGTCACTAATTGTACACGGGGCGCGTCATTCCCACCAGAATGTACCTGTCTGTGTCCCTTTCTCCGGCCACTAATTGTACACGGGGCGTGTCATTCCCACCAGAATGTACCTGTCTGTGTCCCACTCCGGCCACTAATTGTACACGGGGCGTGTCATTCCCACCAGAATGTACCTGTCTGTGTCCCTTTCTCCGGCCACTAATTGTACACGGGGCGTGTCATTCCCACCAGAATGTACCTGTCTGTGTCCCTTTCTCCGGCCACTAATTGTACACGGGGCGTGTCATTCCCACCAGAATGTACCTGTCTGTGTCCCTTTCTCCGGCCACTAATTGTACACGGGGCGTGTCATTCCCACCAGAATGTACCTGTCTGTGTCCCTTTCTCCGGTCACTAATTGTACACGGGGCGTGTCATTCCCACCAGAATGTACCTGTCTGTGTCCCTTTCTCCGGCCACTAATTGTACACGGGGCGTGTCATTCCCACCAGAATGTACCTGTCTGTGTCCCACTCCGGCCACTAATTGTACACGGGGCGTGTCATTCCCACCAGAATGTACCTGTCTGTGTCCCTTTCTCCGGCCACTAATTGTACACGGGCGCGTCATTCCCACCAGAATGTACCTGTCTGTGTCCCTTTCTCCGGCCACTAATTGTACACGGGGCGTGTCATTCCAACCAGAATGTACCTGTCTGTGTCCCACTCCGGCCACTAATTGTACACGGGCGCGTCATTCCCACCAGAATGTACCTGTCTGTGTCCCTTTCTCCGGCCACTAATTGTACACGGGGCGTGTCATTCCCACCAGAATGTACCTGTCTGTGTCCCACTGCGGCCACTAATTGTACACGGGGCGCGTCATTCCCACCAGAATGTACCTGTCTGTGTCCCTTTCTCCGGCCACTAATTGTACACGGGGCGTGTCATTCCCACCAGAATGTACCTGTCTGTGTCCCACTGCGGTCACTAATTGTACACGGGGCGTGTCATTCCCACCAGAATGTACCTGTCTGTGTCCCTTTCTCCGGCCACTAATTGTACACGGGGCGTGTCATTCCCACCAGAATGTACCTGTCTGTGTCCCTTTCTCCGGCCACTAATTGTACACGGGGCGCGTCATTCCCACCAGAATGTACCTGTCTGTGTCCCTTTCTCCGGCCACTAATTGTACACGGGGCGTGTCATTCCCACCAGAATGTACCTGTCTGTGTCCCTTTCTCCGGCCACTAATTGTACACGGGGCGTGTCATTCCCACCAGAATGTACCTGTCTGTGTCCCACTGCGGCCACTAATTGTACACGGGCGTGTCATTCCCACCAGAATGTACCTGTCTGTGTCCCTTTCTCCGGCCACTAATTGTACACGGGCGTGTCATTCCCACCAGAATGTACCTGTCTGTGTCCCTTTCTCCGGCCACTAATTGTACACGGGGCGTGTCATTCCCACCAGAATGTACCTGTCTGTGTCCCAGAATCCTGTGCTGCCGTCTCTGCGTGAGTAATACCGGCTTCTCAAGTCGTCGCGTCAGCAAAGTACGTGAAATAAGTCACGCTAACGGAAGAAGCAGGTTCGTGTGAGGTATTCACGTCATAGGGCGTGATAATGGGTAACGGGTCAGTCCCTCCTAGGGGCAAAGTGTACTAATGGCAGTGACAGGGTTAAGGGGTCAGTCCCTCCTAGGGGCAACGTATACTAATGGCAGTGACAGGGTTAAGGGGTCAGTCCCTCCTAGGGGCAAAGTGTACTAATGGCAGTGACATGGTTAAGGGGTCAGTGTCTCCTAGGGGCAAAGTGTATTAATGGCAGTGACAGGGTTAAGGGGTCAGTCCCTGCTAGGGGCAAAGTGTAGTAGTGACAGGGTTCAGGGGTCAGTCCCTCCTAGGGGCAAAGTGTACTAATGGCAGTGACATGGTTAAGGGGTCAGTCCCTCCTAGGGGCAAAGTGTACTAATGGCAGTGACATGGTTAAGGGGTCAGTCCCTCCTAGGGGCAAAGTGTACTAATGGCAGTGACAGGGTTAAGGGGTCAGTCCCTCCTAGGGGCAAAGTGTAGTGACAGGGTTATGGGGTCAGTCCCTCCTAGGGGCAAAGTGTACTAATGGCAGTGACAGGGTTAAGGGGTAAGTCCCTCGTAGGGGCAAAGTGTTCTAATGGCAGTGACAGGGTTAAGGGGTTAGTCCCTCCTCCGGGCAAAGTGTACTAATGGCAGTGACAGGGTTAAGGGGTCAGTCCCTCGTAGGGGCAAAGTGTACTAATGGCAGTGACAGGGTTAAGGGGTAAGTCCCTCGTAGGGGCAAAGTGTTCTAATGGCAGTGACAGGGTTAAGGGGTCAGTCCCTCCTAGGGGCACAGTGTACTAATGGCAGTGACAGGGTTAAGGGGTCAGTCCCTCCTAGGGGCAAAGTGTACTAATGGCAGTGACAGGGTTAAGGGGTCAGTCCCTCCTAGGGGCAAAGTGTACTAATGGCAGTGACATGGTTAAGGGGTCAGTGTCTCCTAGGGGCAAAGTGTATTAATGGCAGTGACAGGGTTAAGGGGTCAGTCCCTGCTAGGGGCAAAGTGTAGTAGTGACAGGGTTCAGGTGTCAGTCCCTCCTAGGGGCAAAGTGTACTAATGGCAGTGACATGGTTAAGGGGTCAGTCCCTCCTAGCGGCAAAGTGTACTAATGGCAGTGACAGGGTTAAGGGGTCAGTCCCTCCTAGGGGCACAATGTAGTAGTGACAGGGTTATGGGGTCAGTCCCTCCTAGGGGCAAAGTGTACTAATGGCAGTGACATGGTTAAGGGGTCAGTCCCTCCTAGGGGCAAAGTGTACTAATGGCAGTGACATGGTTAAGGGGTCAGTCCCTCCTAGGGGCAAAGTGTACTAATGGCAGTGACAGGGTTAAGGGGTCAGTCCCTCCTAGGGGCAAAGTGTAGTAGTGACAGGGTTATGGGGTCAGTCCCTCCTAGGGGCAAAGTGTACTAATGGCAGTGACAGGGTTAAGGGGTAAGTCCCTCGTAGGGGCAAAGTGTTCTAATGGCAGTGACAGGGTTAAGGGGTTAGTCCCTCCTACGGGCAAAGTGTACTAATGGCAGTGACAGGGTTAAGGGGTCAGTCCCTCGTAGGGGCAAAGTGTACTAATGGCAGTGACAGGGTTAAGGGGTAAGTCCCTCGTAGGGGCAAAATGTTCCAATGGCAGTGACAGGGTTAAGGGGTCAGTCCCTCCTAGGGGCACAGTGTACTAATGGCAGTGACAGGGTTAAGGGGTCAGTCCCTCCTAGGGGCAAAGTGTACTAATGGCAGTGACAGGGTTAAGGGGTCAGTCCCTCCTAGGGGCACAATGTAGTAGTGACAGGGTTATGGGGTCAGTCCCTCCTAGGGGCAAAGTGTACTAATGGCAGTGACATGGTTAAGGGGTCAGTCCCTCCTAGGGGCAAAGTGTACTAATGGCAGTGACATGGTTAAGGGGTCAGTCCCTCCTAGGGGCAAAGTGTACTAATGGCAGTGACAGGGTTAAGGGGTCAGTCCCTCCTAGGGGCAAAGTGTAGTAGTGACAGGGTTATGGGGTCAGTCCCTCCTAGGGGCAAAGTGTACTAATGGCAGTGACAGGGTTAAGGGGTAAGTCCCTCGTAGGGGCAAAGTGTTCTAATGGCAATGACAGGGTTAAGGGGTTAGTCCCTCCTACGGGCAAAGTGTACTAATGGCAGTGACAGGGTTAAGGGGTCAGTCCCTCGTAGGGGCAAAGTGTACTAATGGCAGTGACAGGGTTAAGGGGTAAGTCCCTCGTAGGGGCAAAGTGTTCTAATGGCAGTGACAGGGTTAAGGGGTCAGTCCCTCCTAGGGGCACAGTGTACTAATGGCAGTGACAGGGTTAAGGGGTCAGTCCCTCCTAGGGGCAAAGTGTACTAATGGCAGTGACAGGGTTAAGGGGTCAGTCCCTCCTAGGAGCAAAGTGTACTAATGGCAGTGACATGGTTAAGGGGTCAGTGTCTCCTAGGGGCAAAGTGTATTAATGGCAGTGACAGGGTTAAGGGGTCAGTCCCTGCTAGGGGCAAAGTGTAGTAGTGACAGGGTTCAGGGGTCAGTCCCTCCTAGGGGCAAAGTGTACTAATGGCAGTGACATGGTTAAGGGGTCAGTCCCTCCTAGCGGCAAAGTGTACTAATGGCAGTGACAGGGTTAAGGGGTCAGTCCCTCCTAGGGGCACAATGTAGTAGTGACAGGGTTATGGGGTCAGTCCCTCCTAGGGGCAAAGTGTACTAATGGCAGTGACATGGTTAAGGGGTCAGTCCCTCCTAGGGGCAAAGTGTACTAATGGCAGTGACATGGTTAAGGGGTCAGTCCCTCCTAGGGGCAAAGTGTACTAATGGCAGTGACAGGGTTAAGGGGTCAGTCCCTCCTAGGGGCAAAGTGTAGTAGTGACAGGGTTATGGGGTCAGTCCCTCCTAGGGGCAAAGTGTACTAATGGCAGTGACAGGGTTAAGGGGTCAGTCCCTCCTAGGGGCAAAGTGTACTAATGGCAGTGACAGGGTTAAGGGGTAAGTCCCTCGTAGGGGCAAAGTGTTCTAATGGCAGTGACAGGGTTAAGGGGTCAGTCCCTCCTAGGGGCAAAGTGTACTAATGGCAGTGACAGGGTTAAGGGGTCAGTCCCTCCTAGGGGCAAAGTGTACTAATGGCAGTGACAGGGTTAAGGGGTAAGTCCCTCGTAGGGGCAAAGTGTTCTAATGGCAGTGACAGGGTTAAGGGGTCAGTCCCTCCTAGGGGCACAGTGTACTAATGGCAGTGACAGGGTTAAGGGGTCAGTCCCTCCTAGGGGCAAAGTGTACTAATGGCAGTGACAGGGTTAAGGGGTCAGTTTCTCCTAGGGGCAAAGTGTACTAATGGCAGTGACAGGGTTAAGGGGTCAATCCCTCCTAGGGGCAAAGTGTACTAATGGCAGTGACATGGTTAAGGGGTCAGTCCCTCCTAGGGGCAAAGTGTACTAATGGCAGTGACATGATTAAGGGGTCAGTCCCTCCTAGGGGCAAAGTGTACCAATGGCAGTGACAGGGTTAAGGGATCAGTCCCTCCTAGGGACACAGTGTACTAATGGCAGTGACAGGGTTAAGGGGTCAGTTTCTACTAGGGGCAAAGTGTACTAATGGCAGTGACATGGTTAAGGGGTCAGGCCCTCCTAGGGGCAAAGTGTACTAATGGCAGTGACATGGTTAAGGGGTCAGTCCCTCCTAGGGGCAAAGTGTACTAATGGCAGTGACATGGTTAAGAGGTCAGTCCTTGCTAGGGGCAAAGTGTACTAATGGCAGTAACATGGTTAAGGGGTCAGTCCCTCCTAGGGGCAGAGTGTACTAATGGCAGTGACATGGTTAAGGGGTCAGTCCCTCCTAGGGGCAAAGTGTACTAATGGCAGTGACATGGTTAAGGGGTCAGTCCCTCCTAGGGGCAAAGTGTACTAATGGCAGTGACAGGGTTAAGGGGTCAGTCCCTCCTAGGGGCAAAGTGTACTAATGGCAGTGACAGGGTTAAGGGGTAAGTCCCTCTTAGGGGCAAAGTGTTCTAATGGCAGTGACAGGGTTAAGGGGTCAGTCCCTCCTAGGGGCAAAGTGTACTAATGGCAGTGACAGGGTTAAGGGGTCAGTCCCTCAAAGGGGCAAAGTGTACTAATGGCAGTGACAGGGTTAAGGGGTCAGTTTCTCCTAGGGGCAAAGTGTACTAATGGCAGTGACAGGGTTAAGGTGGTAAGTTTCTTCTAGGGGCAAAGTGTACTAATGGCAGTGACAGGGTTAAGGGGTCAATCCCTCCTAGGGGCAAAGTGTACTAATGGCAGTGACATGGTTAAGGGGTCAGTCCCTCCTAGGGGCAAAGTGTACTAATGGCAGTAACATGATTAAGGGGTCAGTCCCTCCTAGGGGCAAAGTGTACTAATGGCAGTGACATGGTTAAGGGGTCAGTCCCTCCTAGGGGCAAAGTGTACTAATGGCAGTGACATGATTAAGGGGTCAGTCCCTCCTAGGGGCAAAGTGTACTAATGGCAGTGACAGGGTTAAGGGATCAGTCCCTCCTAGGGACACAGTGTACTAATGGCAGTGACAGGGTTAAGGGGTCAGTTTCTCCTAGGGGAAAAGTGTACTAATGGCAGTGACAGAGTTAAGGGGTCAGTCCCTCCTAGGGGCAAAGTGTACTAATGTCAGTGACAGAGTTAAGGGGTCAGTCCCTCCTAGGGGCAAAGTGTACTAATGTCAGTGACAGAGTTAAGGGGTCAGTCCCTCCTAGGGGCAAAGTGTACTAATGGCAGTGACAGGGTTAAGGGGTCAGTCCCTCCTAGGGGCAAAGTGTACTAATGGCTGTGACAGGGTTAAGGGGTCAGTCCCTCCTAGGGGCAAAGTGTACTAATGGCTGTGACAGGGTTAAGGGGTCAGTCCCTCCTAGGGGCAAAGTGTACTAATGGCAGTGACATGGTTAAGGGGTCAGTTTCTCCTAGGGGCAAAGTGTACTAATGGCAGTGACAGGGTTAAGGGGTCAGACCCTCCTAGGGGCAAAGTGTACTAATGGCAGTGACAGGGTTAAGGGGTCAGTCCCTCCTAGGGGCAAAGTGTACTAATGGCAGTGACATGGTTAAGGGGTCAGTCCCTCCTAGGGGCACAGTGTACTAATGGCAGTGACATGGTTAAGGGGTCAGTCCCTCCTAGGGGCACAGTGTACTAATGGCAGTGACATGGTTAAGGGGTCAGTCCCTCCTAGGGGCAAAGTGTACAAATGGCAGTGACATGGTTAAGGGGTCAGTCCCTCCTAGCGGCAAAGTGTACTAATGGCAGTGACAGGGTTAAGGGGTCAGTCCCTCCTAGGGGCAAAGTGTACTAATGGCAGTGACATGGTTAAGGGGTCAGGCCCTCCTAGGGGCAAAGTGTACTAATGGCAGTGACAGGGTTAAGGGGTCAGTCCCTCCTAGGGGCAAAGTGTACTAATGGCAGTGACAGGGTTTAGGGGTCAATCCCTCCTAAAGACAAGGTGTGCTAATGGCAGTGACAGGGTTAAGGAATCAGTCCCTCCTAGGGGCAAAGTGTACTAATGGCAGTGACAGGGTTAAGGGGTCAGTCCCTCCTAGGGGCAAAGTGTACTAATGACAGTGACAGGGTTAAAGGGTCAGTCCCTCCTAGGGGCAAAGTGTACTAATGGCAGTGACAGGGTTAAGGGGGTCAGTCCCTCCTAGGGGCAGAGTGTACTAATGGCAGTGACAGGGTTAAGGGGGGCAGTCCCTAATGGGGGCAAAGTGTACTAATGGCAGTGACAGGGTTAAGGGGAGCAGTCCCTAATGGGGGCAAAGTGTACTAATGGCAGTGACAGGGTTAAGGGGGGCAGTCCCTTATGGGAGCAGTGTACTAATGGCAGTGACAGGGTTAAGGGGGGCAGTCCCTGATGGGGGCACAGTGTACTAATGGCAGTGACATGGTTAAGGGGGGCAGTCGCTGATGGGGGCAAAGTGTACTAATGGCAGTGACAGGGTTAAGGGGGGCAGTCCCTGATGGGGGCACAGTGTACTAATGGCAGTGACAGGGTTAAGGGGGGCAGTCCCTGATGGGGGCACAGTGTACTAATGGCAGTGACAGGGTTAAGGGGGGCAGTCCCTGATGGGGGCACAGTGTACTAATGGCAGTGACAGGGTTAAGGGGGGCAGTCCCTGATGGGGGCACAGTGTACTAATGGCAGTGACAGGGTTAAGGGGGGCAGTCCCTGATGGGGGCACAGTGTACTAATGGCAGTGACAGGGTTAAGGGGGCAGTCCCTGATGGGGGCACAGTGTACTAATGGCAGTGACAGGGTTAAGGGGGCAGTCCCTGATGGGGGCACAGTGTACTAATGGCAGTGACAGGGTTAAGGGGGGCAGTCCCTGATGGGGGCACAGTGTACTAATGGCAGTGACAGGGTTAAGGGGGGGAGTCCCTGATGGGGGCACAGTGTACTAATGGCAGTGACAGGGTTAAGGGGGGCAGTCCCTGATGGGGGCACAGTGTACTAATAGCAGTGACAGGGTTAAGGGGGGCAGTCCCTGATGGGGGCACAGTGTACTAATGACAGGGTTAAGGGGGCAGTCTCTGATGGGGGCACAGTGTACTAATGGCAGTGACATGGTTAAGGGGGGCAGTCCCTGATGGGGGCACAGTGTACTAATGGCAGTGACAGGGTTAAGGGGGCAGTCCCTGATGGGGGCACAGTGTACTAATGGCAGTGACAGGGTTAAGGGGGCAGTCCCTGATGGGGGCACAGTGTACTAATGTCAGTGACAGGGTTAAGGGGGCAGTCCCTGATGGGGGCACAGTGTACTAATGGCAGTGACAGGGTTAAGGGGGGCAGTCCCTG
Organism: Ascaphus truei; assembly: GCF_040206685.1. NCBI lineage: Eukaryota > Metazoa > Chordata > Amphibia > Anura > Ascaphidae > Ascaphus > Ascaphus truei. The sequence continues at coordinate 139,787 of NW_027456841.1, forward strand.
ATGGGGGCACAGTGTACTAATGGCAGTGACAGGGTTAAGGGGGGCAGTCCCTGATGGGGGCACAGTGTACTAATGGCAGTGACAGGGTTAAGGGGGGCAGTCCCTGATGGGGGCACAGTGTACTAATGGCAGTGACAGGGTTAAGGGGGGCAGTCCCTGATGGGGGCACAGTGTACTAATGGCAGTGACAGGGTTAAGGGGGGCAGTCCCTGATGGGGGCACAGTGTACTAATAGCAGTGACAGGGTTAAGGGGGGCAGTCCCTGATGGGGGCAGTGTACTAATGGCAGTGACAGGGTTAAGGGGGGCAGTCCCTGATGGGGGCACAGTGTACTAATGGCAGTGACAGGGTTAAGGGGGGCAGTCCCTGATGGGGGCACAGTGTACTAATGGCAGTGACAGGGTTAAGGGGGGCAGTCCCTGATGGGGGCACAGTGTACTAATGACAGGGTTAAGGGGGCAGTCTCTGATGGGGGCACAGTGTACTAATGGCAGTGACATGGTTAAGGGGGGCAGTCCCTGATGGGGGCACAGTGTACTAATGGCAGTGACAGGGTTAAGGGGGCAGTCCCTGATGGGGGCACAGTGTACTAATGGCAGTGACAGGGTTAAGGGGGCAGTCCCTGATGGGGGCACAGTGTACTAATGGCAGTGACAGGGTTAAGGGGGGCAGTCCCTGATGGGGGCACAGTGTACTAATGGCAGTGACAGGGTTAAGGGGGGCAGTCCCTGATGGGGGCACAGTGTACTAATGGCAGTGACAGGGTTAAGGGGGGCAGTCCCTGATGGGGGCACAGTGTACTAATGGCAGTGACAGGGTTAAGGGGGGCAGTCCCTGATGGGGGCACAGTGTACTAATAGCAGTGACAGGGTTAAGGGGGGCAGTCCCTGATGGGGGCAGTGTACTAATGGCAGTGACAGGGTTAAGGGGGGCAGTCCCTGATGGGGGCACAGTGTACTAATGGCAGTGACAGGGTTAAGGGGGGCAGTCCCTGATGGGGGCACAGTGTACTAATGGCAGTGACAGGGTTAAGGGGGGCAGTCCCTGATGGGGGCACAGTGTACTAATGGCAGTGACCTGCGTTTGATGTATTTTACAGCACAATGTTCCAGCTATAAGTATTTTTTGGTTCTGTAACCGCGATCTGGGCCTCGGGAGGTGTGACACTAAGCATGGTGCTGACCCGAGTCCTACGGCTGCCTAACTGCTAACTGCTCGATCACTTTGCACATATTAACCCCAGAGGGCCTGAAATTCAAAGGTTAACCCTTTCCCTGCCACCGTCGCTGTATTTATGGCGTTCCTGATCACACCGGCGGCTCTTTTGAATTCCGGTATAATTATTGGGCGGGCGTCTCGCTTCCTGTTCTGTGTTTAAACGCCAGTAAATATATGTTTGGTAAACACTGCGGCCTGGTCCTTACCCGGCACTATTAGGGGGGGGCTGGCACTGCGGCCTGGTCCTTACTCGGCACTATTAGGGGGGGGCTGGCACTGCGCCCCGTCCTTACCCGGCACTATTAGGGGGGTGCTGACACTGCGCCTCGTCCTTACCCGGCACTATTAGGGGGTGCTGGCACTGCGCCCCGTCCTTACCAGGCACTATTAGGGGGGGCTGGCACTGCGCCCCGTCCTTACCCGGCACTATTAGGGGGGTGCTGACACTGCGCCTCGTCCTTACCCGGCACTATTAGGGGGTGCTGGCACTGCGCCCCGTCCTTACCAGGCACTATTAGGGGGGGCTGGCACTGCACCCCGTCCTTACCCGGCACTATTAGGGGGGGCTGGCACTGCGCCCCGTCCTTACCCGGCACTATTAGGGGGGGCTGGCACTGCGCCTCGTCCTTACCCGGCACTATTAGGGGGGTGCTGACACTGCGCCTCGTCCTTACCCGGCACTATTAGGGGGGGCTGGCACTGCACCCCGTCCTTACCCGGCACTATTAGGGGGGGCTGGCACTGCGCCCCGTCCTTACCCGGCACTATTAGGGGGGGCTGGCACTGCGCCCCGTCCTTACCCGGCACTATTAGGGGGGGCTGGCACTGCGGCCTGGTCCTTACTCGGCACTATTAGGGGGGGGCTGGCACTGCGCCCCGTCCTTACCCGGCACTATTAGGGGGGGGCTGGCACTGCGCCCCGTCCTTACCCGGCACTATTAGGGGGGGGCTGGCACTGCGCCCCGTCCTTACCCGGCACTATTAGGGGGGGGCTGGCACTGCGCCCCGTCTTTACCCGGCACTATTAGGGGGGTGCTGGCACTGCGCCCTGTCCTTACCCGGCACTATTAGGGGGGTGCTGGCACTGCGCCCCGTCCTTACCCGGCACTATTAGGGGGTGCTGGCACTGCGGCCCCGTCCTTACCCGGCACTATTACGGGGGGGCTGGCACTGCGGCCCCGTCCTTACCCGGCACTATTAGGGGGGGGCTGGCACTGCGCCCCGTCCTTACCCGGCACTATTAGGGGGGGGCTGGCACTGCGCCCCGTCCTTACCCGGCACTATTAGGGGGGGGCTGGCACTGCGCCCCGTCTTTACCCGGCACTATTAGGGGGGTGCTGGCACTGCGCCCCGTCTTTACCCGGCACTATTACGGGGGGGCTGGCACTGCGGCCCCGTCCTTACCCGGCACTATTAGGGGGGGGCTGGCACTGCGCCCCGTCCTTACCCGGCACTATTAGGGGGGGGCTGGCACTGCGCCCCGTCCTTACCCGGCACTATTAGGGGGGGGCTGGCACTGCGCCCCGTCCTTACCCGGCACTATTAGGGGGGGGCTGGCACTGCGCCCCGTCTTTACCCGGCACTATTAGGGGGGTGCTGACACTGCGGCCTGGTCCTTACCCGGCACTATTAGGGGGGGGCTGGCACTGCGCCCTGTCCTTACCCGGCACTATTAGGGGGGTGCTGGCACTGCGCCCCGTCCTTACCCGGCACTATTAGGGGGGGGCTGGCACTGCGGCCCCGTCCTTACCCGGCACTATTAGGGGGGGGCTGGCACTGCGCCCCGTCCTTACCCGGCACTATTAGGGGGGGGCTGGCACTGCGCCCCGTCCTTACCCGGCACTATTAGGGGGGTGCTGGCACAGCGGCTCGTCCTTACCCGGCACTATTAGAGGGGGGCTGGCACTGCGCCCCGTCCTTACCCGGCACTATTAGGGGGGTGCTGACACTGCGCCTCGTCCTTACCCGGCACTATTAGAGGGGGGCTGGCACCGCGCCCCGTCCTTACCCGGCACTATTAGGGGGGTGCTGGCACTGCGGCCTCGCCCTTACCCGGCACTATTAGGGGGGGGCTGACACTGTGGCCTGGTCCTTACCCGGCACTATTAGGGGGGTGCTGGCACTGTGGCCTCGCCCTTACCCGGCACTATTAGGGGGGTGCTGGCACTGCGCCTCGTCCTTACCCGGCACTATTAGGGGGGTGCTGGCACTGCGCCCCGTCCTTACCCGGCACTATTAGGGGGGGCTGGCACAGCGGCCTCGTCCTTACCTGGCACTATTAGGGGGGGGCTGGCACTGCGCCTCGTCCTTACCCGGCACTATTAGGGGGGGGCTGGCACTGCGCCTCGTCCTTACCCGGCACTATTAGGGGGGGCTGGCACTGCGCCCCGTCCTTACCCGGCACTATTAGGGGGGGGCTGGCACTGCGCCCCGTCCTTACCCGGCACTATTAGGGGGGTGCTGGCACTGCGCCCCGTCCTTACCCGGCACTATTAGGGGGGGGCTGGCACAGCGCCCCGTCCTTACCCGGCACTATTAGGGGGGTGCTGGCACTGCGGCCTGGTCCTTACCCGGCACTATTAGGGGGGGCTGGCACTGCGCCCCGTCCTTACCCGGCACTATTAGGGGTGTGCTGGCACTGCGGCCTCGTCCTTACCCGGCACTATTAGGGGGGGGCTGGCACTGCGGCCTGGTCCTTACCCGGCACTATTAGGGGGGGGCTGGCACTGCGCCTCGTCCTTACCCGGCACTATTAGGGGGGTGCTGGCACTGCGGCCTGGTCCTTACCCGGCACTATTAGGGGGGGGCTGGCACTGCGGCCTGGTCCTTACCCGGCACTATTAGGGGGGTGCTGGCACTGCGGCCTGGTTCTTACCCGGCACTATTAGTGGGGTACTGGCACTGCACCCCGTCCTTACGCGGCACTATTAGGGGGGTGCTGGCACTGCACCTCGTCCTTACCGGCACTATTAGGGGGGTCCTGGCACTGCGGCCTCGTCCTTACCCGGCACTATTAGGGGGGGGCTGGCACTGCGGCCTCGTCCTTACCCGGCACTATTAGGGGGGTCCTGGCACTGCGGCCTCGTCCTTACCCGGCACTATTAGGGGGGTGCTGGCACTGCGGCCTCGTCCTTACCCGGCACTATTAGGGGGGGCTGGCACTGCGCCCCATCCTTACCCGGCACTATTAGGGGGGGGCTGACACAGTGGCCTGGTCCTTACCCGGCACTATTAGGGGGGTCCTGGCACTGCGCCCCGTCCTTACCCGGCACTATTAGGGGGGGGCTGGCACTGCGGCCTGGTCCTTACCCGGCACTATTAGGGGGGGGCTGGCACTGCACCTCGTCCTTACCCGGCACTATTAGGGGGGGGCTGGCACTGCACCTCGTCCTTACCCGGCACTATTAGGGGGGTGCTGGCACTGCGCCTCGTCCTTACCCGGCACTATTAGGGGGGGGCTGGCACTGCGGCCTGGTCCTTACCCGGCACTATTAGGGGGGGGGGGCTGGCACTGCGCCTCGTCCTTACCCGGCACTATTAGGGGGTGCTGGCACTGCGGCCTGGTCCTTACCCGGCACTATTAGGGGGGGCTGGCACTGCACCTCGTCCTTACCCGGCACTATTAGGGGGGTGCTGGCACTGCGCCTCGTCCTTACCCGGCACTATTAGGGGGGGGCTGGCACTGCGGCCTGGTCCTTACCCGGCACTATTAGGGGGGTGCTGGCACTGCGGCCTCGTCCTTACCCGGCACTATTAGGGGGGGGCTGGCACTGCGGCCTGTTCCTTACCCGGCACTATTAGGGGGGTGCTGGCACTGCGCCCCGTCCTTACCCGGCACTATTAGGGGGGGGCTGACACTGCGGCCTCGCCCTTACCCAGCACTATTAGGGGGGGGCTGGCACTGCGGCCTGTTCCTTACCCGGCACTATTAGGGGGGTGCTGGCACTGCGGCCTCGTCCTTACCCGGCACTATTAGGGGGGGGCTGGCACTGCGGCCTGGTCCTTACCCGGCACTATTAGGGGGGTGCTGGCACTGCGGCCTCGCCCTTACCCGGCACTATTAGGGGGGTCCTGGCACTGCGCCCCGTCCTTACCCGGCACTATTAGGGGGGTCCTGGCACTGCGGCCTGGTCCTTACCCGGCACTATTAGGGGGGGGGGGGCTGGCACTGCGGCCTGGTCCTTACCCGGCACTATTAGGGGGGCTGGCACTGCGGCCTCGCCCTTACCCGGCACTATTAGGGGGGTGCTGGCACTGCGGCCTGGTCCTTACCCGGCACTATTAGGGGGGTGCTGGCACTGCGGCCTGGTCCTTACCCGGCACTATTAGGGGGGTGCTGGCACTGCGGCCTGGTCCTTACCCGGCACTATTAGGGGGGTCCTGGCACTGCGCCCCGTCCTTACCCGGCACTATTAGGGGGGGCTGGCACTGCGGCCTGGTCCTTACCCGGCACTATTAGGGGGGTGCTGGCACTGCGCCTCGTCCTTACCCGGCACTATTAGGGGGGTGCTGGCACTGCGGCCTCGTTCTTACCCGGCACTATTAGGAGGTGCTGGCACTGCGGCCTCGTTCTTACCCGGCACTATTAGGGGGGGCTGGCACTGCGCCTCGTCCTTACCCGGCACTATTAGGGGGGGGGGGGCTGGCACTGCGGCCTGGTCCTTACCCGGCACTATTAGGGGGGTGCTGGCACTGCGGCCTGGTCCTTACCCGGCACTATTAGGGGGGTGCTGGCACTGCGGCCTGGTCCTTACCCGGCACTATTAGGGGTTGCTGGCACTGCGGCCTCGTCCTTACCCGGCACTATTAGAGGGGTGCTGGCACTGCGGCCTGGTCCTTACCCGGCACTATTAGGGGGGGGCTGACACTGTGGCCTGATCCTTACCCGGCACTATTAGGGGGGGGGCTGGCACTGCGGCCTCGTCCTTACCCGGCACTATTAGGGGGTGCTGGCACTGCGGCCTCGTCCTTACCCGGCACTATTAGGGCGGGGCTGACACTGCGGCCTGGTCCTTACCCGGCACTATTAGGGGGTGCTGGCACTGCGGCCTCGTCCTTACCCGGCACTATTAGGGGGTGCTGGCACTGCGGCCTCGTCCTTACCCGGCACTATTAGGGGGGGCTGGCACTGCGGCCTCGTCCTTACCAGGCACTATTAGGGGGGGCTGGCACTGCGGCCTCGTCCTTACCCGGCACTATTAGGGGGGTGCTGGCACTGCGGCCTCGTCCTTACCAGGCACTATTAGGGGGGTGCTGGCACTGCGGCCTCGTCCTTACCAGGCACTATTAGGGGGGTGCTGGCACTGCGGCCTGGTCCTTACCCGGCACTATTAGGGGGTGCTGGCACTGCGGCCTCGTCCTTACCCGGCACTATTAGGGGGGTGCTGGCACTGCGGCCTCGTCCTTACCAGGCACTATTAGGGGGGGCTGGCACTGCGCCCCGTCCTTCCCCGGCACTATTAGGGGGGTCCTGGCACTGCGGCCTCGTCCTTACCCGGCACTATTAGGGGGGGCTGGCACTGCGGCCTGGTCCTTACCCGGCACTATTAGGGGGGTGCTGGCACTGCGGCCCCGTCCTTACCCGGCACTATTAGGGGGGGCTGGCACTGCGGCCTGGTCCTTACCCGGCACTATTAGAGGGGTGCTGGCACTGCGGCCTGGTCCTTACCCGGCACTATTAGGGGGGTGCTGGCACTGCGGCCTGGTCCTTACCTGGCACTATTAGGGGGGGGGGGCTGGCACTGCGGCCTGGTCCTTACCCGGCACTATTAGGGGGGTGCTGGCACTGCGGCCTGGTCCTTACCCGGCACTATTAGGGGGGGCTGGCACTGCGCCCCGTCCTTACCCGGCACTATTAGGGGGGGGCTGGCACTGCGCCCCGTCCTTACCCGGCACTATTAGGGGGGTGCTGGCACTGCGCCCCGTCCTTACCCGGCACTATTAGGGGGGGGCTGGCACAGCGCCCCGTCCTTACCCGGCACTATTAGGGGGGTGCTGGCACTGCGGCCTGGTCCTTACCCGGCACTATTAGGGGGGGCTGGCACTGCGCCCCGTCCTTACCCGGCACTATTAGGGGTGTGCTGGCACTGCGGCCTCGTCCTTACCCGGCACTATTAGGGGGGTGCTGGCACTGCGGCCTGTCCTTACCCGGCACTATTAGGGGGGTGCTGGCACTGCGGCCTGTCCTTACCCGGCACTATTAGGGGGGTGCTGGAATTGCGGCCTGGTTCTTACCCGGCACTATTAGTGGGGTGCTGGCACTGCACCCCGTCCTTACGCGGCACTATTAGGGGGTGCTGGCACTGCACCTCGTCCTTACCCGGCACTATTAGGGGGGCTGGCACTGCACCTCGTCCTTACCCGGCACTATTAGGGGGGGGCTGGCACTGCGGCCTGTCCTTACCCGGCACTATTAGGGGGGTGCTGGCACTGCGGCCTGGTTCTTACCCGGCACTATTAGTGGGGTGCTGGCACTGCACCTCGTCCTTACCCGGCACTATTAGGGGGGCTGGCACTGCGCCCCGTCCTTACCCGGCACTATTAGGGGGGGCTGGCACTGCGCCCCGTCCTTACCCGGCACTATTAGGGGGGGCTGGCACTGCGGCCTGGTCCTTACCCGGCACTATTAGGGGGGGCTGGCACTGCGGCCCCGTCCTTACCCGGCACTATTAGGGGGGTGCTGACACTGCGCCCCGTCCTTACCCGGCACTATTAGGGGGGTGCTGGCACTGCACCTCGTCCTTACCCGGCACTATTAGGGGGGGCTGGCACTGCACCTCGTCCTTACCCGGCACTATTAGGGGGGTGCTGGCACTGCGGCCTCGCCCTTACCCGGCACTATTAGAGGGGTGCTGGCACTGCGCCCCGTCCTTACCCGGCACTATTAGGGGGGTGCTGGCACTGCGGCCTCGTCCTTACCCGGCACTATTAGGGGGGTGCTGGCACTGCACCTCGTCCTTACCCGGCACTATTAGGGGGGGCTGGCACTGCGGCCTGGTCCTTACCCGGCACTATTAGGGGGGTGCTGGCACTGCGGCCTCGCCCTTACCCGGCACTATTAGGGGGGTGCTGGCACTGCGCCCCGTCCTTACCCGGCACTATTAGGGGGGGGCTGGCACTGCGCCTCGCCCTTACCCGGCACTATTAGGGGGGTGCTGGCACTGCACCTCGTCCTTACCCGGCACTATTAGGGGGTGCTGGCACTGCGCCTCGTCCTTACCCGGCACTATTAGGGGGTGCTGGCACTGCGCCTCGTCCTTACCCGGCACTATTAGGGGGGGCTGGCACTGCGCCTCGTCCTTACCCGGCACTATTAGGGGGGGGGGGCTGGCACTGCGCCTCGTCCTTACCCGGCACTATTAGGGGGGTCCTGGCACTGCACCCCGTCCTTACCCGGCACTATTAGGGGGGGCTGGCACTGCGCCTCGTCCTTACCCGGCACTATTAGGGGGGTCCTGGCACTGCGGCTCGTCCTTACCCGGCACTATTAGGGGGGTGCTGGCACTGCGCCCCGTCCTTACCCGGCACTATTAGGGGGGTGCTGGCACTGCGGCCTGGTCCTTACCCGGCACTATTAGGGGGGTGCTGGCACTGCGCCCCGTCCTTACCCGGCACTATTAGGGGGGGCTGGCACTGCGGCCTGGTCCTTACCCGGCACTATTAGGGGGGGCTGGCACTGCGGCCTGGTCCTTACCCGGCACTATTAGGGGGGTGCTGGCACTGCGGCCTGGTCCTTACCCGGCACTATTAGGGGGGTGCTGGCACTGCGCCTCGTCCTTACCCGGCACTATTAGGGGGGTGCTGGCACTGCGCCCCGTCCTTACCCGGCACTATTAGGGGGGGGCTGGCACTGCGGCCTGGTCCTTACCCGGCACTATTAGGGGGGGGCTGGCACTGCGGCCTGGTCCTTACCCGGCACTATTAGGGGGGTGCTGGCACTGCGCCTCGTCCTTACCCGGCACTATTAGGGGGGTGCTGGCACTGCGCCCCGTCCTTACCCGGCACTATTAGGGGGGGGCTGGCACTGCGCCTCGTCCTTACCCGGCACTATTAGGGGGGTGCTGGCACTGCGCCCCGTCCTTACCCGGCACTATTAGGGGGGGGGGCTGGCACTGCGCCTCGTCCTTACCCGGCACTATTAGGGGGGGCTGGCACTGCGCCTCGTCCTTACCCGGCACTATTAGGGGGGGGCTGGCACTGCGCCTCGTCCTTACCCGGCACTATTAGGGGGGTGCTGGCACTGCGCCCCGTCCTTACCCGGCACTATTAGGGGGGGGGGGCTGGCACTGCGCCTCGTCCTTACCCGGCACTATTAGGGGGGGGGCTGGCACTGCGGCCTGGTCCTTACCCGGCACTATTAGGGGGGGGCTGGCACTACGGCCTGGTCCTTACCCGGCACTATTAGGGGGGTGCTGGCACTGCGGCCTGGTCCTTACCCGGCACTATTAGGGGGTGCTGGAACTGCGGCCTCGTCCTTACCCGGCACTATTAGGGGGGGGCTGGCACTGCGCCCCGTCCTTACCCGGCACTATTAGGGGGGGGCTGGCACTACGGCCTGGTCCTTACCCGGCACTATTAGGGGGGTGCTGGCACTGCGGCCTGGTCCTTACCCGGCACTATTAGGGGGGTGCTGGCACCGCGGCCTCGTCCTTACCCGGCACTATTAGGGGGGGGCTGACACTGCGGCCTCGCCCTTACCCAGCACTATTAGGTGGGGGGCTGGCACTGCGGCCTGTTCCTTACCCGGCACTATTAGGGGGGTGCTGGCACTGCGGCCTGTTCCTTACCCGGCACTATTAGGGGGGTGCTGGCACTGCGCCCCGTCCTTACCCGGCACTATTAGGGGGGGGCTGGCACTGCGCCTCGCCCTTACCCGGCACTATTAGGGGGGTCCTGGCACTGCGGCTCGTCCTTACCCGGCACTATTAGGGGGGTGCTGGCACTGCGGCCTCGTCCTTACCCGGCACTATTAGGGGGGGGCTGGCACTGCGGCCTGGTCCTTACCCGGCACTATTAGGGGGGTGCTGGCACTGCGGCCTCGCCCTTACCCGGCACTATTAGGGGGGTGCTGGCACTGCGGCCTGTTCCTTACCCGGCACTATTAGGGGGGGGCTGGCACTGCGGCCTGGTCCTTACCCGGCACTATTAGGGGGGTGCTGGCACTGCGGCCTCGTCCTTACCCGGCACTATTAGGGGGGGGCTGGCACTGCGGCCTGGTCCTTACCCGGCACTATTAGGGGGGTGCTGGCACTGCGGCCTCGTCCTTACCCGGCACTATTAGGGGGGTGCTGGCACTGCGCCCTGTCCTTACCCGGCACTATTAGGGGGGTCCTGGCACTGCGGCCTGGTCCTTACCCAGCACAATTAGGGGGGGGGCTGGCACTGCGGCCTGGTCCTTACCCGGCACTATTAGGGGGGGGCTGGCACTGCGCCCCGTCCTTACCCGGCACTATTAGGGGGGGGCTGGCACTGCGCCCCGTCCTTACCCGGCACTATTAGGGGGGTGCTGACACTGCGGCCTCGCCCTTACCCGGCACTATTAGGGGGGTGCTGGCACTGTGGCCTGGTCCTTACCCGGCACTATTAGGGGGGTGCTGGCACTGCGGCCTGGTCCTTACCCGGCACTATTAGGGGGGTGCTGGCACTGCGGCCTGGTCCTTACCCGGCACTATTAGGGGGGTCCTGGCACTGCGCCCCGTCCTTACCCGGCACTATTAGGGGGGGCTGGCACTGCGGCCTGGTCCTTACCCGGCACTATTAGGGGGGGGCTGGCACTGCGCCTCGTCCTTACCCGGCACTATTAGGGGGGGGCTGGCACTGCGCCTCGCCCTTACCCGGCACTATTAGGGGGGTGCTGGCACTGCGGCCTCGTTCTTACCCGGCACTATTAGGGGGGTGCTGGCACTGCGGCCTGGTCCTTACCCGGCACTATTAGGGGGGTGCTGGCACTGCGGCCTGGTCCTTACCCGGCACTATTAGGGGGGTGCTGACACTGTGGCCTGGTCCTTACCCGGCACTATTAGGGGGGTGCTGACACTGTGGCCTGGTCCTTACCCGGCACTATTAGGGGGGGCTGGCACTGCGCCTCGTCCTTACCCGGCACTATTAGGGGGGTCCTGGCACTGCGCCTCGTCCTTACCCGGCACTATTAGGGGGGTGCTGACACTGTGGCCTGGTCCTTACCCGGCACTATTAGGGGGGGGCTGGCACTGCGGCCTGGTCCTTACCCGGCACTATTAGGGGGTGCTGGCACTGCGGCCTCGTCCTTACCCGGCACTATTAGGGGGGGCTGGCACTGCGCCCCGTCCTTCCCCGGCACTATTAGGGGGGTCCTGGCACTGCGGCCTCGTCCTTACCCGGCACTATTAGGGGCGTCTTGGCACTGCGGCCTGGTCCTTACCCGGCACTATTAGGGGGGTGCTGGCACTGCGGCCTGGTCCTTACCCGGCACTATTAGGGGGGTGCTGGCACTGCGGCCCCGTCCTTACCCGGCACTATTAGGGGGGGCTGGCACTGCGGCCTGGTCCTTACCCGGCACTATTAGGGGGGTGCTGGCACTGCGGCCCCGTCCTTACCCGGCACTATTAGGGGGGTGCTGGCACTGCGGCCTGGTCCTTACCCGGCACTATTAGGGGGGTCCTGGCACTGCGCCCCGTCCTTACCCGGCACTATTAGGGGGGTGCTGGCACTGCGGCCTGGTCCTTACCCGGCACTATTAGGGGGGGGGGGGCTGGCACTGCGGCCTGGTCCTTACCCGGCACTATTAGGGGGGTGCTGGCACTGCGCCCCGTCCTTACCCGGCACTATTAGGGGTGTGCTGGCACTGCGGCCTGGTCCTTACCCGGCACTATTTGGGGGGGCTGGCACTGCGGCCTGGTCCTTACCCGGCACTATTTGGGGGGGTGCTGGCACTGCGGCCTGGTCCTTACCCGGCACTATTAGGGGGGTGCTGGCACTGCGGCCTCGTCCTTACCCGGCACTATTAGGGGGGTGCTGGCACTGCGGCCTGGTCCTTACCCGGCACTATTAGGGGGGGGCTGGCACTGCGGCCTCGCCCTTACCCGGCACTATTAGGGGGGTGCTGGCACTGCGGCCTCGTCCTTACCCGGCACTATTAGGGGGGTGCTGACACTGCGGCCTCGCCCTTACCCGGCACGATTAGGGGGGTGCTGGCACCGCGGCCTGGTCCTTACCCGGCACTATTAGGGGGGTGCTGGCACTGCGCCTCGTCCTTACCCGGCACTATTAGGGGGGGGCTGGCACTGCGGCCTCGTCCTTACCCGGCACTATTAGGGGGGTGCTGGCACTGTGCCTCGTCCTTACCCGGCACTATTAGGGGGGGGCTGGCACTGCGCCTCGTCCTTACCCGGCACTATTAGGGAGGGGCTGGCACTGCGCCCCATCCTTACCCGGCACTATTAGGGGGGGGCTGGCACTGCGCCCCGTCCTTACCCGGCACTATTAGGGGGGGGCTGGCACTGCGCCTCGTCCTTACCCGGCACTATTAGGGGGGGCTGGCACTGCGCCTCGTCCTTACCCGGCACTATTAGGGGGGTCCTGGCACTGCGCCTCGTCCTTACCCGGCACTATTAGGGGGGGGCTGACACTGTGGCCTGGTCCTTACCCGGCACTATTAGGGGGGTCCTGGCACTGCGGCCTGGTCCTTACCTGGCACTATTAGGGGGGTGCTGGCACTGCGGCCTCGTCCTTACCCGGCACTATTAGGGGGGTGCTGACACTGCGGCCTCGCCCTTACCCGGCACTATTAGGGGGGGCTGGCACTGCGCCCCGTCCTTACCCGGCACTATTAGGGGGGGGCTGGCACTGCACCTCGTCCTTACCCGGCACTATTAGGGGGGGCTGGCACTGCGCCTCGTCCTTACCCGGCACTATTAGGGGGGTCCTGGCACTGCGCCTCGTCCTTACCCGGCACTATTAGGGGGGGGCTGACACTGTGGCCTGGTCCTTACCCGGCACTATTAGGGGGGTCCTGGCACTGCGGCCTGGTCCTTACCTGGCACTATTAGGGGGGTGCTGGCACTGCGGCCTCGTCCTTACCCGGCACTATTAGGGGGGTGCTGACACTGCCGCCTCGCCCTTACCCGGCACTATTAGGGGGGGGCTGGCACTGCGGCCTCGCCCTTACCCGACACTATTAGGGGGGGGGGGCTGGCACTGTGGCCTGGTCCTTACCCGGCACTATTAGGGGGGTCCTGGCACTGCGGCCTCGCCCTTACCCGGCACTATTAGAGGGGTGCTGGCACTGCGCCCCGTCCTTACCCGGCACTATTAGGGGGGTGCTGGCACTGCGCCCCGTCCTTACCCGGCACTATTAGGGGGGGGCTGGCACTGCGGCCTGGCCCTTACCCGGCACTATTAGGGGGGTGCTGACACTGCGGCCTCGCCCTTACCCGGCACGATTAGGGAGGTGCTGGCACCGCGGCCTGGTCCTTACCCGGCACTATTAGGGGGGTGCTGGCACTGAGGCCTGGTCCTTACCCGGCACTTTTAGGGGGGTGCTGGCACTGCAGCCTGGTCCTTACCCGGCACTATTAGGGGGGTGCTGGCACTGCGGCCTCGTCCTTACCCGGCACGATTAGGGGGTGCTGGCACTGCGGCCTCGTCCTTACCAGGCACTATTAGGGGGTGCTGGCACTGCGCCTCGCCCTTACCCGGCACTATTAGGGGGGTGCTGGAACTGCGGCCTGGTCCTTACCCGGCACTATTAGGGGGGTGCTGGCACTGCGGCCTCGTCCTTACCCGGCACTATTAGGGGGGTGCTGGCACTGCGGCCTCGTCCTTACCCGGCACTATTAGGGGGGTGCTGACACTGTGGCCTTGCCCTTACCCGGCACTATTAGGGGGTTGCTGGCACTGTGCCTCACCCTTACCCGGCACTATTAGGGGGGTGCTGGCACTGCGGCCTGGTCCTTACCTGGCACTATCAGGGGTGTGCTGGCACCGCGGCCCCATCCTTACCCGGCACTATTAGGGGGGTGCTGGCACTGTGGCCTGGTCCTTACCCGGCACTATTAGGGGGGTGCTGGCACCGCGGCCTCGTCCTTGCCCGGCACTATTAGGGGGGTGCTGGCACTGTGCCTCGTCCTTACCCGGCACTATTAGGGAGGGGCTGGCACTGTGCCTCGTCCTTACCCGGCACTATTAGGGGGGTGCTGGCACTGTGGCCCCGTCCTTACCCGGCACTATTAGGGGAGTGCTGGAACTGCAGCCCCGTCCTTACCCGGCACTATTAGGGGGGTGCTGGCACTGCGGCCTGACCCTTACCCGGCACTATTAGGGGGGGTGGAGAAAATGGGGGTACCCAGCGCATTAATAAAGGCACTGTGCTCGGCTGGTTACCCCTATTTCGTATTGGGGATGAAGGGGTTAATTTTTAATGTACGGTATCACGGTAGCTTATGACAAGATATAATGAACACCAAATATCTGGGTTCAACTGAACGGGGCTTAGATATAATACAATATAATTTATTCCTTAAATAAGGTGAACACATCAATATAGTACAATTAACAGACAAGAAGGTAACACTTACTTAGGGTTGGGGGATGGAGAAGTATCCAATAGCAACTCTCCAACAGTCCAGTGACTTTCAAGATGGTCTCAGAAGCTCAACTAAAAACTGTAGGGTTGACACAGTTTATATACCTGTGCAACCCTATTCTTAACATTGAACACAGCCTATTGGTGAACAATTATCTAACGTGGAGACTAACAGACTACCTCATGCCCTCAGGCAACAATTAGACTGCCAGAGTTTGTTGATTGACTAATACTTAATCCCTAGACATTGGGTAACAATCAAGGCAGTTACTTTTTGATCACCGTGCTTAGGCTACTCAGCCGTTTGCCCTTCAGGACTTATTAGCCTAGCAGATGGCGTCTGCATTTTCAGAACAGATAAATAAAATACATATACACTTTAATATCTACACATATTAATAAGTGCCATTCTGGTGGACTCAGTGGGTCGACCTTTGCCAGTTTTTAATGCCTACAGTGACTCCACATATTGGCCAAATATGAACTCTCTGCGACCTCCAGAACGGGAGATACAGAAATGCACTTTAAAACATGAAAATACATGCTTATAATGAAACAGGGGAACATACATTTTCAAGGTATAACAAGGTGCAAACCTCATCCCTGGACCGCAGTCCAGTTAACCCCTTGTCTCTCTGGTGAGGTCAGGGGATGGCCATATGGGGTGCAACCCCTTTAATACCGGGCCACCCCCCTTCTCCCTCTACACCTTCCCTTCTTAATGGGTGACCTGTGGCCCACTGGCCCTAACCCTTAACAAACTCAGTCTCAGAGGGATAGTCCTGACGTGAAAGTCCATCAGCATTGCTGTTTTCACTACCCTTTTTGTGCTGAATAGTAAACTCAAACTCTTGCAAGCCCAAGCTCCACCTTAGCAACTTGGCATTCTCCCCTGATGCCCTCTGCAGCCAACTCAGGGGGTTGTGGTCTGTGAGGACCGTGAAAGCCCTTCCATACACATAGGGCTGGAGTTTTTTGAGTGCCCACACAATGGCCAAGCACTCTTTCTCAATGGTGGCATAGGCCACCTCTCTGGGAAATAGTTTTCGGCTGAGGTACACCACAGGGTGCTCTCTACCGTCGTCCCCCACTTGGCTCAACACAGCCCCAATGCCATAGTCCGAGGCATCAGTCAGTATGAGGAAATGTTTGGTATAGTCTGGGGCAGCCAGTATGGGGGCCCCAGCAAGCGCAGTTTTCAGTGCCTGGAAAGCAGTTTCACAGGCAGGAGTCCAGGTGATAAGCACAGGCAGTTGCTTCTTAGTCAAATCAGTCAGGGGTTTGGCCACGGCGCTGTACTGTGGGACAAACTTCCTATAGTACCCTGCGGTACCCAAAAATGCCATGACCTGTTTCTTGGTTTTTGGAACAGGCCACTGAACTATGGCTTCTACCTTGGCTGGCTCTGGTTTGAGGTGCCCTCCACCCACCCTGTGCCCTAAGTACAGGACCTCTGCCATCCCTACCATACACTTAGTGGGTTTCAAGGTAAGCCCAGCCTCCCTGATCCTATCCAGCACCGCAGCTACATGTCCTAAGTGGGAGTCCCAGGAATTACTAAAGACAGCAATGTCATCCAAGTAAGCCCTGGCATAGCTCTGCATCCCTTCCAGTAACCTATTGACCAGGCGTTGGAAGGTAGCCGGGGCATTCTTCATCCCAAATGGCATCACCAAAAACTCATAGAAGCCACTTGGAGTGATGAATGCTGACTTCTCCCTAGCCTCCAGGGTCAGAGGGATTTGCCAATAGCCTTTGCTCAAATCCATGGTGGTCAGATACTTTGCCCCCGCGAGTTCATCTAGTAACACATCCATGCGGGGCATGGGATAGGCATCTGAAACCGTCCCAGCGTTGAGCAAGCGGTAGTCCACACAAAACCGGGTGGTCTTGTCCTACTTAGGGACTAGAACTTATGGGCTTGCCCAAGGACTCTGGGACGGAGTAATAACCCCTAAGGTCAGCATCTCCTCTATCTCCCTCTCTATACTGGTCTTGACCTCTGCTGACACTCTATAAGCGTGCTTATGCAGAGGTCGCAGGTCCCCTGTGAGCACTGGGTGTTTTGTGAGATGTGTGGTCCCTGGCATGTCAGTGAAGAGGGCCCCATACTTAGCTAGCATGTCCCTGGCTTCTCCCTTCTGCCTAGCACTCATCTGTGCCCCTATCTCTACCTGCTCTACAGTGTGTCCCTGCCTAGCCTCCCCTAGGAGATCAGGCAGAGCATTGCTCGCCAGATCCTCCAGCAGTGGGCTACAAATGGCCATTACTGCTCCCATACTCGGTGCCCTGTATTCTTTCAACATGTTGATGTGATATGTCTTGTGCCTCTCAGGCTCTAACTGTACAACATAGTTGTACTCATTCACCTTTTGGATGACCGGGTACGGTCCCGACCAGGCAGCCATCAACTTGTTCTCCCGAGTGGGTTTGAGAACAAGCACCTGCTGTCCTGGGATGAATTCCCTGCTACGGGCATGCTGGTCATACCATTGCTTTTGCTTGGTCTGAGCTGCCCTGAGGTGGTCCTGGGCCACCCCCATGAGCATCTCTAACCGGTCTCGGAGATCTACTACATACTGGATCACTGAAGCATCAGTAGCAGTAGCCTCCCCTTCCCATCCCTCACGGAATAGGTCCAGAGGTCCACGTACCCTGCGGCCATATAGTAGCTCGAAGGGGGAGAAGCCTGTAGATTCCTGCGGTACCTCTCGGTATGCAAACAGCAAGTGCTGCAGGTGAATCTCCCAGTCTTTCCCCTCCGCCTCTATAAAGGTCCGAAGCATCTGCTTCAGGGTCCCGTTAAACCTCTCACATAATCCGTTTGTTTGGGGATGGTATGGGGTAGTGCGCCGGTGCTGTACACCGCATGCATCCCAGAGACAATGTAACAGTTCACTCATGAACTGCGACCCCTGATCAGTTAGGATCTCACTAGGGAAACCTACCCTAGCAAAAATGTTCAGCAAAGCTGCTGCCACTGTCTTGGCATCTATGGTGCCCAGCGCTACCGCCTCAGGGTACCGGGTGGCAAAATCCACCACCGTGAGGATGTAGCGCTTCCCTGACCTGCTAGGAATCATAAGGGTCCTACAAGATCCATCGCTACTTTCTGGAAGGGTTCCCCTATTATTGGTAGGGGTCTCAGGGGTGCCTTCACACGGTCGCCCGCCTTACCTACTCGCTGGCAGGCATCACAAGAGCGGCAGAAATTGCCCACATCTCGAGATGCCCCCGGCCAGTAGTAACGCTGTAATAACCGGGCTCGCGTTCTGTTGACCCCCTGATGTCCCGCTAACGGAATAGAGTGAGCTACCTGTAACAATTGCTGTCGGTACCCCTGGGGCATTACTAGCTGTCGCTTACAGGTCAATCCCTCCTCTATTCCCGGGTTCCCTTCTCTATACAGGAGTCCCTTATGCCATAGGCAGTGCTCAGTGCCTTCCCCTGCCTGAGATTCGGATGCCCGAAGTCTCACGCCGGCCAGGGTAGGGTCTGTCTTCACTGCCTCCCTAAACTGGGCTCCTAATTCTGGCCTCCCCCCAGTCATGTCATTGTCCGGAGAATGGGGAAGGGTGAGGGGAAACAGTAAGTCAGTCTGTGGTTGCAACTGATCCTGGCTTACCTCCCCGGGCTCCTCTGCGCCCTCTGCTAACGTTGGTCCCAAAGGCTGGGGGACTGGCGCCACCGCCATTGCCGCTGTCTGGCTCCGGGTAACCGCTGCCACTGCAGCGGGCTTGGGCACTCGGTCATAGGTGCAGGTCATCGGTCCCAGATCGTTGCCAAGAAGAACATCGGTATCCAAACCGGGTAAAACCCCCACCTCCCGCACACCCTGGCCCTCCCCCCAATCCAAAAGGATTCTGGCCACTTGCAGGAAACGTGGCTCTCCGTCGGCCACAGTGATCTGTATCCCAGGGCCTGGGATCAATTCCTCTGGCCGGACCATATCAGGTCGGACCAGGGTCACTGCAGCTCCTGAATCCAGCAAGCCGACTGCTTGCCGGTCACCGACTGTGACCAGGGTGAGATGTCTGCTGCAGGTCCGCGCTGAGATGTCCTCCGCTCCTGGCTGTAGGCACCGATGAAACCGGGACAGGCGTTGCATGGGACGTCTCGCTGGGAGTTGGTTCCCTGACCGGTCCGGAGTCTGTGGTGGAAGCCACCCGCATGCGGGCTACCGGCTTCGCAGCTGGGGTGCGTTGCCCCAGATGGGGTCCACCGGAACGCAGGGGTTCCGGGCAATCTGGTCTGATGTGACCAGGGCGGTTGCAGTTGTAGCACCGGCGCTCGTGCCGGAGCTCCCCCACCTTCGGTGGACTGCTGCCTGCAGGCGGCCTCTGAGTCCATTGGGGGGTATTGGCAGACTTTCTGGCCGGTGCCACCGCCGCCTTGGCTACTGTTTTGGCGGTCATCAGGGCTCGGCTGGCCACATAGTTATCTGCAAGCCTCGCCGCCTCCTGGTAAGTCTTGGGCTTCTTGTCGTACACCCAAGCCCTCACCGCCGGCGGGCACTACTCCATGAGCTGCTCCTGAAAGATGAGGTCCAGCAGGCGTTGGTAAGTCCGTGCCTCATAGCCCTCCACCCAGCGTATCCCTTACAAAGCCATGCGGGTCACGTAGGTAACATAGGACTCCTTGGGCTGCCTCTCTTCCTGCCGGAATTTACCCCGGTAGGCTTCAGGGGTAAAACCGTACTGAAACAATAACAGTTCTTTCAGGTGTTCGTAGTCATCAGCATACTCATCTGGAAGTGCCATCATTGTCTGCTTAGCCAAGCCGGACAGTAAGGGGTCCAAACGTGCAACCCTATGCTGGGGAAGAACTTTGTACCGCCGGCACTGCGTTTCAAAGTTCTTTAAGAAACTGTCAATCTGGTCAGTGCCTTCCACGAACTTGGTGAGACTGTGCTGGTCCAGCTTGAGTTCATCTGTGTTGGGTTGGACAGGGGGGCAATAAGCGGGTCTGTTCACTGCCATAGTGATAAACTGTAGCCGCTCCTCCGGTGTCCCTCTGTCTCCCCACGCAGTAATCAGTGCCAACATTTCAGGGGTGAACGGACTGGTAGCCACAGCAACCAGTACCCCTCCTGTTGCACTGCTCCCGGGAGGTGCACTCGTTCCCTCCCTGAGATTCCGCCGCCCCAGCACTGGGTTCCTTCCCTGATCTCCGGGTGGCTGTATAAAGGCAAGCTGAGCTGTATACTGAGCCTCTGCAAGCCGGGCTTCATAGTCACCGATTGCGTCAACCATGTCTGCGACCTCCTGGTTCTCATAGGGCAGTCTATATTCACGGCACTTGTCCTTCAGCTGAGCTCGGGTCCTCATGTTGGATGAGCCTTCAGCCTCGCTCATGGTTCAGTCGCAGCAGTGAGGTGGTGTTACAACTTGTGTTAACTGTTGCACTACTATGTGTTCAATATCTTTAGTCCCAGGAACTTGCAATTACCATCAAGTTCCTACTATGTTACAGTATCCCGCAGTATACTGTAACACAGGTTCAGTTCAATCCCACCGCTGCCACCAGTTAATTATAGAGCTTGTCACGGTAGCTTATGACAAGATATAATGAACACCAAATATCTGGGTTGAACTGAACGAGGCTTAGATATAATAAAATATAATTTATTCCTTAAATAAGGTGAACACATCAATATAGTACAATTAACAGACAAGAGGGTAACACTTAGGGTTGGGGGATGGAGAAGTATCCAATAGCAATTCTCCAACAGTCCAGTGACTTTCAAGATGGTATCAGAAGCATAACTCCATCAGAACTCCAGCAATCCAGTGACTTTCAAGATGGTATCAGAAGCTCAACTAAAAACTGTAGGGTTGACACAGTTTATATACCTGTGCAACCCTATTCTTAACATTGAACACAGCCTATTGGTGAACAATTATCTAACGTGGAGACTAACAGACTACCTCATGCCCTCAGGCAACAATTAGACTGCCAGAGTTTGTTGATTGACTAATACTTAATCCCTAGACATTGGGTAACAATCAAGGCAGTTACTTTTTGATCACCGTGCTTAGGCTACTCAGCCGTTTGCCCTTCAGGACTTATTAGCCTAGCAGATGGCGTCTGCATTTTCAGAATAGATCCAAAATAAAATACATATACACTTTAATATCTACACATATTAATAAGTTCCGTTCTGGTGGGCTCAGTGGGTCGACCTTTGCCAGTTTTTAATGCCTACAGTGACTCCACATAGTGGCCAAATATGAACTCTCTGCGACCTCCAGAACGGGAGATACAGAAATGCACTTTAAAACATTAAAATACATGCTTATAATGAAACATGGGAACAGGGGAACATATATTTTCAAGGTATAACAAGGTGCAAACCTCATCCCTGGACCGCAGTCCAGTTAACCCCTTGTCTCTCTGGTGAGGTCAGGGGATGGCCATATGGGGTGCAACCCCTTTAATACCGGGCCACCCCCCTTCTCCCTCTACACATGGTACATGTCTTATTTGTCCCTCTGTCCCTTGTTGTCCCCATTTGGCTGGATTGTATGAGCTTGCAGTATAGTACATCCCAAGCACACACATATGGAAAATATAATTGTGAAATAAGGGGACCAGGTATGATCCATAAAGTGTAGTTTGGCTGCAGGTTTTAAGGGACAAGCAGGATGAGTTTTTTTCTCTCCTGTTGTCATTAAAATGCACACAAGAACCAAATGTTTTGACACCTATGAGCTGGGTCACTTGCCTATGCAAGCTTCAAAGGTAGCATGCTGGGCCCACGCCTGTAAGTCTCTCTGGAAGTGTCATATCAAAAGACCCAGAGTCCAGTGGGTGTGAATTGGCCAGATGGGTGCTAAAAAGGAAATCCTGTTGATCATTTGTGCTGGCTCACATCCTGAGTCCCCCCTTCCAGCCTGAGAGGGGCCAGGTACAGAGGGGAGTGCACCTATGCTAAGTAGCCAAGGTAGCATTGTTGCACATGCTCTGAGTGAACAGGAAACCCCTAGTGCCCACTCTCCAAACTGTGGGCAAGTAGGTGATTGGGGAATGATTATTTTCCCACGAGGGGGATTGGGTGGGTATGCTGGCGGTAGGCTTCCAAACCCTATATACATGCCACCCAGGCTATCCCAGTTGTCTTTCGTTTTTCATTCAACCATGTGAGTGGATTCCCAACACGCTTCTAATTGCGGAGAAGAGCAGCAGCACATTCCTGGAACACAAAGAGTCTTATTACATCGGAACCAAGGACAAAACTCTGCGTTAGGACACTGTGATTGCTGGGGGTTATCTGATTAACCCCAACGGACCAGAAAAGACTTTGCACATTCACAGAGGGATTGGGCTGGCAATTTATGCCCTTGCAAAAGGACTACATTTTAAAAGACAATCTTCTGGTGCTTTGCACCTTTCTGGACATTATCCCCTGTTCCTATACCCATAAGTGTAATTATGTATTCTGCAGTTGTCGTGTGTTTGCCTATCAAGGGAATAAATGTCCGTTTATTTTGCTCAACTTGTTCTGCTCAATTGGGATCCACAAAATATAAATTTGTTAATAAGTGCGTCCATCGTGACAAGCATTTTAAACTGGTGGCAGCGTGTGGGATACTGATTGAGCCTATATTGCCGTTCCCTGCGGGTCTCTAATTTAGTGAGAACCTTGTAGATTGCAAGCTCCTCAGACAAGTGGCAACCTACATACACTTCCAAAGAAGCACGAGATAATTCACTGGTCTCTGGACCCATAACCCGGTGGCACCATGAGTCTGCGCTCAGGGAGGTTCCGTTCCTTGAACAGAGAGCAGGTCGTGGAGAGATGTGCGGGATATGGCTTAACGACAGACGGTCGTTCCAAGAGTCAGCTGGAGGAGGATTTGGAAGAATATGAGGGCAGAGCGGCCCAATTAGCTGCACTTGCAGCGGATGGTATTCAGCCCGGAGTGCAGGAGGTCCCTCCAACTCTGGAGCTGCAAGGACAGGGGGAGGGTGATGCCGACCACCCGGTCATGGGTGGCTTGGTGCCAGGGGGTGCGGAGGGGTTCGCGGCTGCGGCCGACTGACTGCCGGCCACTGGACTCGGCGCACTGCTTGCCACCTGGGGAGAGGGGATCAGCTATGAGCAGCGGTTAAAGCTCCTCACGGTAGCACTTGGAAAAGGTTCCCAATCCCACCTTGTAAACGGGGAACAAGAGCTTTCCCGGCCAGATCACCAGTTTTAGCAAGTTCGTTGATGGCACAGATGACCTGGACTCATTCCTAAATGATTTTGAGAATCAGTGCGGCCGGTTCCAAATACCAGAGAGGGACTGGGTGGTCAAACTGCGACCACTATTATCCGGAAAAGCCCAAAGAACTGTGCAGGAGCTTCCCGGCGTGGATGCAGATGACTATGGGCATGTGAAGTGCAAGCTGCTGGTCCAGTATTCCCTGACACCTGAGGGGTATAGGAGCAAGTTCCGGACGGGGTTGTAAAACCTGGGGAATCATTTGCAGACTATGCCAACAGAATGATCAGGCATGGAACCCAGTGGGTCACAGGGTATGGGGCTACCAAATACCATACCTTACTGGACCTGGTGTTCCAGGAGCAGCTGATGCAGCAGTTTCCCCCCACTGTGCGGGCTTGGATCTTTGACCGCAAGCCTAAGACCTGTGAGGACGCTGCCCGGATGGCCGACGAGTATGTGGCCAGCAGGATTGCTTTGGATGAGCCAGCAGTTCCCCAAGGAGGGGCCCGAGCAGCCCAGGGAACTAAAGCTACCCCTCAATGGACACTGAAAGCTGCAGCAGCAAGCAAAGCGCCAAAGGCTGCAGAATTCAAACATGAGAGGCGGTGTTTTACCTGCAACAAGGTCGGGCACCTTAGACCCGATTGTCCGGACCGGGACCGGTCCACAAGACCCCATCAGGGGCACCACTCCCAAGTAGCAAAACCAGTTGCCCGTGTGCGACTGGCACCATCGGAGGGGACCAACACAGCCGTGACGCCAGCCGACAGGGATGACCACGGAGGCACCAACCCTTGCCAACTCAGGACCTGCAGTGGAGAGCGGAGGGCATCAGGTTGCACCAATCGGGTTGCAACGCAACGATGCCAGGCAGAAGCATCTGCGGAGGGTGACCATCGGAGACCGGCAAGCAGGCGGGGGTTGCTGGACTCCTGTGCCAGCATGACTCTGGTGCGTCCTGATATGGTGCGGCCAGAGGATTTGCTCCCGGGCACCGGTATGCAAGTGACTGTGACAGGGAGGAAAGGGTTAATACCTGATTTGCCATGCATTACTGTTGTTGTCCTGTCCCCACCATTTTTATTCCCCATGTGCAGGCCATTCCCTGTCTGCGAGGGTAAAAGACAAGATGCATTGCTTGCCATACCCTCTAACCAACACATGATAGCAGATCTTAAATGTAAGGCAGGAGGTATTTTTTTGTAAGTCCAAGCAGGAAATACTTGGACATCCAGCTGTGAAATGGGTGAATGAGCTTCGGTATTTTTATGACCAAGCCTCAAAGGGCTGTAATTATTTTTATGATGGAGCCTCAAAAGGCTCCCACAGATTTAGAGTCCCCCTGTCTAAAAGAGTGTCAATTATGAAGAGACCCAGAGACCCATAATGTATACAATACTGGCATAGTGATGCATAGCAGATGTCAGGCTAGTGACACATCTAAGTCAGAGACCAGACACAGTGGCCCCAAGAAAAGGTGTGTAGCCCAGGTATGCTAAGTGGCATGGGCGTCAACCTGACCCATGCGCCCTGCCCACCGGACAGCCCTTTTGACCGGTCTTATGAACTGTGGGTCACTTGGCTATTCGTGGTTTTTTTTGTTCCCACGAGGGGATTGGATCCACATGTTAAAGATAGCTTTGGCCAGTCTATAACTGTGGCCTCCCCAAGTATTTCCCAGTGTGATTCCTGAATTTTAATCCATGATGTAAAGATGCAAGTAATGATGTAAAGATGCTTTGTTCCAGCACAGCAGCAACCATCCAGGAGTGAAGGGGTTAATAACCACATAACCACAGGACTTTTAAAACCAAGGCTGCATTTCTTGCGCTTGCAAGCAGAGGACAATTTCTTTTGTTTCAAAGGACAATTTCTTTCATTCTCTGATTCCCGTAAGTGTTGTTTTCAAGTGTATTCTGCAGATGTCGTGCGTTTGTCTATTAAGGAAATAAATCACAATTTATTTTGCAACTTGTTCTGTTCAATCAAGTACCCAGAAATATAAATGTGTTGATAAAAGTTGGTGTCATCGTGACAAGCTTTTAAAAACTGGTGGCAGCTGGTGGGATACTGATTGAACCTATATTGCAGTTTCCTGCGGGCTCTGTAATATAGTGAGGACCTTGTAGCTTGCGAGCTCCTCAGACAAGTAGCAACTGACACACACTTCTAAAGAGCACGAGAGACTTCACTGTTCCTTTCATCCATACTCCGAAGGCACCATGAGCGATCGCTCAGGAAGGTTCAGGTCATGGACCAGAGAGAAAGTCGTGGAGAGATGTGCGGGGTATGGCTTACCGACAGATGGGCGGTCGAAGGCACAACTGGAGGAGGATTTGGAGCATCATGAGGACCGCAGGGTCCTACCAGAGGGGCAAGTCCCTGTAGCTGCTGTGTTGGCTGACGCTATTCAGCCCGGAGTGGAGGAGGTCCCTCCAGCTCCGGAGCTGCAAGGACACGAGGAGAGTGCTAGTGACCCCCTGGTCGTCGGTGGCTTGGCGCCAGGGGATGCGGATGAGGTAGCAGCTGCGGCTGCCGAGCGTGTCGTCCCTGGGCTCACTGCACTTCTGGCTACATGGGGAACGTTGGTTAAGACTGCGGAGCGGGTTCAGCTCCTGACAGCAGTGCTCGGAAGAACCCACAACTCCTACCTTGCAAACGGGGAACAAGGTCTTTCCCGGGCGGATCATCACAGCTTCAGCAAGTTCGTAGATGGCACAGATGACCTCGATGCGTTCCTGAATGACTTCGAGACGCAGTGTTCCCGGTTCCGAATTCCAAGAAGGGACTGGGTGGTCAGGCTGCGACCACTGTTATCTGGCAAAGCCAAACGGACTGTGATGGGTATTCCACACGTGGATGCCGATGACTACCGTCATGTGAAAAGCAAGCTGCTAACCCAGTATGCCCTGACCCCAGAATCTTACAGGGGCAAGTTCCGGACGGGGGTAGTACTCTCCGGAGAGTCATACAGCCCCTATGCCAGTAGGATGGCTTTGCACGGGACTCAGTGGGTGGAGGGGAAGGGGGTTACAACATTCCATACCCTGCTGGACTTATTCTTTTGAGAGCAGCTGCTGCAGCAGCTTCCCACAGATGTGAGGGGATGGGTCAATGACCATAAACCTCAGACCTATGAGGATGCAGCAGGAATGGCAGATGAGTATGAGGCCAGCCGAGTTGCAATGGAGGACCCTGTAGCACCCAAAGGAGCGGGCCGTGCGGCCCAGGGCGCTAAGACTACCCCTCCGTGGACACACCAGCCTGCGGCAGCAAACAGCACACCCAAGGCTGCAGAGTTCAAGCATGAGAGGCGGTGTTATTCATGCAATAATGTTGGACATCTCAGGCCAGATTGTCCGGACCGGGACCGGTCCAAGGGACCCCATCAGGGGCAACGCTCACCAGCTGCGAGGCCGGTCGCCCGTGTGCGACTGGCACACACAGAGGAGCCAAGTACAGCCGTGGAACCAGCCCACAGAGGGATGCCCAGCGGAGAGACTGCACTTGCCACCTCAGGACCAGCAGCTGAGAGTGGGGGACATCAGGTTGCTCCAGTCAGGATGCAGCCCAACGATGTCCGGCAGAAACATCTGCGGAAGGTGACCATCGGAGACCGGCAGGCGGATGGCTTGCTAGACGCCGGTGCCACCGTTACTCTAGTTCGCCCTGATATGGTGCGGCCAGAGGATTTGCAAGTGACCATGCCATACGGAGGACCACGGTCACTCCAGGTTGCCCGGGTCTTTTTGGACTGGGGTGCCGGACGTGGCATGAGGGAGGTGGGGGTTTTGCCTGGGTTAGATGCTGAGGTCTTGCTGGGTAATGACCTAGGACACGTTACCTGTGTTTTTACCACTGAGCTGGCCCCTGTTGCAGCGATCACCAGGAGCCAGTCAGCAAGGATCGCAGCAGAACCAGCCCCTGTCCCCCTGCATTTGGGACCTACAGTTCCAGTAGTCTCTGCAGAGACCAGACAGGTAAGCCAGACTCAGTCGCTTTCTGACACTGACTTACTGTTCCCTGTACCTGTTCCCTGTCCTCCTGACTCAGATGTGACTGGGGGTGGCCAGAGTTAGGTGCCCAGTTTAGGGATGCGGTGCGATCTGATCCCAGCTTGGAGGGCATGAGACTGCGGGCATCCGAGTCTAAGCCAAACAAGGGGTCTGATTACTTCTTGTGGCACCGCGGGCTCCTATACAGAGAGCAAGGGACCATCGGGTTAGATGAGGTATGGACGGGGAAGAGACAGCTAGTGGTACCCCAGGAATGTAGGCAGCAGTTGTTGCGGGTAGCCCACTCCATTCCACTAGCGGGGCATCAGGGGGTCGCTAGGACGCGAGCCCGGCTGTTGCAGCGTTACTACTGGCCGGGGGAATCCAGTGAGGCGGCAGAGTTCTGCCGATCCTGTGATGCCTGCCAGCGAGTAGGTAAGGCGGGTGACCGTGTGAAGGCACCCCTGAACCCGTTACCGGTAATAGGGGAACCCTTTCAGTGGGTAGCTATGGACCTCGTGGGACCCCTCATGGTTCCCAGCTGGTCAGGAAAGCGCTACATTCTCACGGTGGTGGATTTTGCCACCCGGTACCCTGAGGCGGTAACGCTTGCCAGTATTGATGCTAGGGCAGTAGCTAAAGCTCTGTTAGCCATTTTTTCTAGGATAGGTTTCCCTAGTGAGATCCTAACCGATCAGGGGTCGCAGTTCATGAGTGAATTGCTCCAGTGTCTCTGGGAGGAGTGCGGGGTGAAGCACCAGCGCACGACCCCTTACCACCCTGTCACGGTAGCTTATGACAAGATATAAGGAACACCAAATATCTGGGTTGAACTGAACGAGGCTTAGATATAATAAAATATATTTATTCCTTAAATAAGGTGAACACAGCAATATAGTACAATTAAAAGACAAGAAAATAACACTTACTCAGGGTTGGGGGATGGAGAAGTATCCAATAGCAATTCTCCAACAGTCCAGTGACATTCAAGATGGAATCAGAAGCAGAATTCCAGCAGAACTCCAGCAATCCAGTGACATTCAAGATGGTATCAGAAGCTCAACTAACAACTGTAGGGTTAACACAGTTTATATACCTGTGCAACCCTATTCTTAACATTGAACACAGCCTATTGGTGAACAATTATCTAACGTGGAGACTAACAGACTAACACATGCCCTCAGGTAACAATTAGACTGCCAGAGTTTGTTGATTGACTAATACTTAATCCCTAAACATTGGGTAACAATCAAGGCAGTTACTTTTTGATCACCGTGCTTAAGCTACTCAGCCGTTTGCCCTTCAGGACTTATTAGCCTAGCAGATGGCGTCTGCATTTTCAGAACAGATAAATAAAATACATATACACTTTAATATCTACACATATTAATAAGTGCCATTCTGGTGGACTCAGTGGGTCGACCTTTGCCAGTTTTTAATGCCTACAGTGACTCCACATATTGGCCAAATATGAACTCTCTGCAACCTCCCGAACTGGAGATACAGAAATGCACTTTAAAACATTAAAATACATGCTTATAATGAAAACATGGGAACAGGGGAACATACATTTTGAAGGTATAGCAAGGTGCAAACCTCATCCCTGGACCGCAGTCCAGTTAACCCCTTGTCTCTCTGGTGAGGTCAGGGGATGGCCATATGGGGTGCAACCCCTTTAATACCGGGCCACCCCCTTTCTCCCTCTACACCTCCCCTTCTTAATGGGTGACCTGTGGCCCATTGGCCCTAACGGGGAGTGGGGCACTGCTGGCACCCTTAATGAACTCAGTCTCAGAGGGATAGTCCTGATGTGAAAGTCCATCAGCATTGCTGTTTTCACTACCCTTTTTGTGCTGAATAGTAAACTCAAACTCTTGCAAGGCCAAGCTCCACCTTAGCAACTTGGCATTCTCCCCTGATGCCCTCTGCAGCCAACTCAGGGGGTTGTGGTCTGTGAGGACCGTGAAAGCCCTTCCATACACATAGGGCTGGAGTTTTTTGAGTGCCCACACAATGGCCAAGCACTCTTTCTCAATGGTGGCATAGGCCACCTCTCTGGGAAATAGTTTTCGGCTGAGGTACACCACAGGGTGCTCTCTACCGTCGTCCCCCACTTGGCTCAACACAGCCCCAATGCCATAGTCCGAGGCATCAGTCAGTATGAGGAAATGTTTGGTATAGTCTGGGGCAGCCAGTATGGGGGCCCCAGAAAGCGCAGTTTTCAGTGCCTGGAAAGCAGTTTCACAGGCAGGAGTCCAGGTGATAAGCACAGGCAGTTGCTTCTTAGTCAAATCAGTCAGGGGTTTGGCCACGGCGCTGTACTGTGGGACAAACTTCCTATAGTATCCTGCGGTGCCCAAAAATGCCATGACCTGTTTCTTGGTCTTTGGAACAGGCCACTGAACTATGGCTTCTACCTTGGCTGGCTCTGGTTTGAGGTGCCCTCCACCCACCCTGTGCCCTAAGTACAGGACCTCTGCCATCCCTACCATACACTTAGTGGGTTTCAAGGTAAGCCCAGCCTCCCTGATCCTATCTAGCACCGCAGCTACATGTCCTAAATGGGAGTCCCAGGAATTACTAAAGACCGCAATGTCATCTAAGTAAGCCCTGGCATAGCTCTGCCTCCCTTCCAGTAACCTATTGACCAGGCGTTGGAAGGTAGCCGGGGCATTCTTCATCACAAATGGCATCACCAAAAACTCATAGAGGCCTCTTGGAGTGATGAATGCTGACTTCTCCCTAGCCTCCAGGGTCAGGGGGATTTGCCAATAGCCTTTGCTCAAATCCATAGTGGTCAGATACTTTGCCCCCACGAGTTCTTCTAGTAACTCATCCATGCGGGGCATGGGGTAGGCATCTGACACCGTCCCAGCGTTGAGCAAGCGGTAGTCCACACAAAACCGGGTGGTCTTGTCCTTCTTAGGGACTAGAACTACCGGGCTGGCCCAAGGACTCTGGGACGTAGTAATTACCCCTAGGGTCAGCATCTCCTCTATCTCCCTCTCCATACTCGTCTTGACCTCTGCTGACACTCTATAAGCGTGCTTATGCAGAGGCCGCAGGTCCCCTGTGAGTACTGGGTGTTCTGTGAGATGTGTGGTCCCTGGCATGTCAGTGAAGAGGGCCCCATACTTAGCTAGCATGTCCCTGGCTTCTCCTTTCTGCCTAGCACTCAACTGTGCCCCTATCTCCACCTGCTCCACAATGTTTCCCTGCCTTCTAGAAATCATAAGGGGTCCTACAAGATCCATCGCTACTTTCTGGAAGGGTTCCCCTATTATCGGTAGGGGTTTCAGGGGTGCCTTCACACGGTCGCCCGCCTTACCCACTCGCTGGCAGGCATCACAAGAGCAGCAGAAAGTGCCCACATCTCGAGATGCCCCCGGTCAGTAGTAACACTGTAATAACTGGGCTCGCGTTCTGTTGACCCCCTGATGTCCCGCTAACGGAATAGAGTGAGCTACCCGTAACAGTTGCTGTCGGTACCCCTGGGGCACTACTAGCTGTCGCTTACCGGTCAATCCCTGCTCTATCCCTGGGTTCCCTTCTTCTCTATACAGGAGTCCCTTATACCATAGGCTGTGCTCAGTGCCTTCCCCTGCCTGAGATTCGGACGCAGGAAGTCTCACGCCGGCCAGGGTAGGGTCTGTTTGTACTGCCTCCCTAAACTGGGCTCCTAATTCTGGCCACCCCCCAGTCATGTCATTGTCCGGAGAATGGGGAAGGGTGAGGGGAAACAGTAAGTCAGTCTGTGGCTGCAACTGATCCTGGCTTACCTCCCCGGGCTCCTCTGCGCCCTTTGCTAACATTGGTCCCAAAGGCTGGGGGACTGGCGCCACCGCCATTGCCGCTGTCTTGCTCCGGGTAACCACCGCCACTGCAGCGGGCTTGGGCACTCGGTCGTAGGTGCAGGTCATCGGTCCCAGATCGTTGCCAAGAAGAACATCGGCATCCAAACCGGGTAAAACCCCCACCTCCCACACACCCTGGCCCTCCCCCCAATCCAAAAAGATTCTGGCCACTTGCAGGAAACGTGGCTCTCGTCGGCCACAGTGATCTGTAACCCAGGGCCTGGGATCAATTCCTCTGGCCGGACCATATCAGGTCGGACCAGGGTCACTGCAGCTCCTGAATCCAGCAAGCCGACTGCTTGCCTGACACCGACGGTGACCGGGGTGAGATGTCTGCTTCGTCCGTCTGCTGCAGGTTCGCGCTGAGATGTCCTCCGCTCCTGGCTGTAGGCACCGATGAAACCGGGACAGGTGCTGCATGGGACGTCTCGCTGGGAGTTGGTTCCATGACCGATCTGGAGTCTGTGGTGGAAGCCACCCGCACGAGGGCTACCGGCTTCGCAGCTGGGGTGCGTTGCCCCCGATGGGGTCCGCCGGAATGCAGGGGTTCCGGGCAATCTGGTCTGATGTGACCAGGGTGGATGCAGTTGTAGCACCGGCGCTCGTGCCGGAGCTCTCCCGCCTTCGGTGGACTGCTGCCCGCAGGCGGCCTCTGAGTCCATTGGGGGTATTGGCAGACTTTTGGGCCGGTGCCGCCGCCACCGCCGCCTTGGCTACTGTTTTGGCGGTCATCAGGGCTCGGCTGGCCACATAGTCATCTGCAAGCCTCGCCGCCTCCTGGTAAGTCTTGGGCTTCTTGTCGTACACCCAAGCCCTCACCGCCGGCGGGCACTGCTCCATGAGCTGCTCCTGGAAGATGAGGTCCAGCAGGCGTTGGTAAGTCCGTGCCTCATAGCCCTCCACCCAGCGGATCCCGTACAAAGCCATGCGGGTCACGTAGGTAACATAGGACTCCTGGGGCTGCCTCTCTTCCTGCCGGAATTTACCCCGTAAGGCTTCAGGGGTAAAACCGTACTGAAACAATAACAGTTCTTTCAGGTGTTCGTAGTCATCAGCATACTCATCTGGAAGCGCCATCATTGTCTGCTTAGCCAAGCCGGACAGTAAGTTGTCCAAACGTGCAACCCTATGCTGGGGAAGCACTTTGTACCACCGGTACTGCGTTTCAAAGTTCTTTAACAAACTGTCGATCTGGTCAGTGCCTTCCACGAACTTGGTGAGACTGTGCTGATCCAGTTTGAGTTCATCTGTGCTGGGTTGGACAGGGGGGCAATAAGCGGGTCTGTTCACTGCCATAGTGATAAACTGCAGCCGCTCCTCCGGTGTCCCTCTGTCTCCCCACGCAGTAATCAGTGCCAACATTTCAGGGGTGAACGGACTGGTAGCCGCAGCAACCAGTACCCCTCCTGTTGCACTGCTCCCGGGAGGTGCACTCGTTCCCTCCCCGAGATTCCGCCGCCCCGGCACTAGGTTCCTTCCCTGATCTCCGGGTGGCTGTAAAAGGGCAAGCTGAGCCGTATCCTGAGGCTCTGCAAGCCGGGCTTCATAGTCACCGATTGCGTCAACCATTTCTGCGACCTCCTGGTTCTCATAGGGCAGTCCATATTCACGGCACTTGTCCTTCAGCTGAGCTCGGGTCCTCCTGTTGGATGAGCCTTCAGCCTCGCTCATGGTTCAGTCGCAGCAGTGAGGTGGTGTTACAATTTGTGTTAACTGTTGCACTACTGTGTGTTAAATATCTTTAGTCCCAGGAACTTGCAATTACCATCAAGTTACCACTATGTTACAGTATCCCGCAGTATACTGTAACACAGGTCCAGTTCAATCCCGCCGCTTGCCACCAGTTAATTATAGAGCTTGTCACGGTAGCTTATGACAAGATGTAATGGACACCAAATATCTGGGTTGAACTGAACGAGACTTAGATATAATAAAATATAATTTATTCCTTAAATAAGGTGAACACAGCAATATAGTACAATTAACAGACAAGAAGATAACACTTCCTTAGGGTTGGGGGATGGAGAAGTATCCAATAGCAATTCTCCAACAGTCCAGTGACATTCAAGATGGTATCAGAACCATAACTCCAGCACAACTCCAGCAATCCAGTGACTTTCAAGATGGTATCAGAAGCTCAACTAACAACTGTAGGGTTGACACAGTTTATATACCTGTGCAACCCTATTCTTAACATTGAACACAGCCTATTGGTGAACAATTATCTAACGTGGAGACTAACAGACTAACACATGCCCTCAGGTAACAATTAGACTGCCAGAGTTTGTTGATTGACTAATACTTAATCCCTAAACATTGGGTAACAATCAAGGCAGTTACTTTTTGATCACCGTGCTTAAGCTACTCAGCCGTTTGCCCTTCAGGACTTATTAGCCTAGCAGATGGCGTCTGCATTTTCAGAACAGATAAATAAAATACATATACACTTTAATATCTACACATATTAATAAGTTCCATTCTGGTGGACTCAGTGGGTCGAGCTTTGCCAGTTTTTAATGCCTACAGTGACTCCACATATTGGCCAAATATGAACTCTCTGCGACCTCCAGAACTGGAGATACAGAAATGCACTTTAAAACATTAAAATACATGCTTATAATGAAACATGGGAACAGGGGAACATACATTTTCAAGGTATAACAAGGTGCAAACCTCATCCCTGGACTGCAGTCCAGTTAACCCCTCGTCTCTCTGGTGAGGTCAGGGGATGGCCATATGGGGTGCAACCCCTTTAATACCGGGCCACCCCCTTTCTCCCTCTACACCCCCCCAAACCAACGGACTATGTGAGAGGTTTAACGGTACCCTGAAGCAGATGCTGCGAATATTTAGAGACAGAGGGGAAAGACTGGGAGATTCACCTGCAGCATTTGCTGTTTGCATACCGAGAGGTACCGCAAGAATCCACAGGCTTCTCCCCCTTTGAGCTACTATATGGTCGCAGGGTACGGGGACCTCTGGACCTATTCCGTGAGGGATGGGAAGGGGAGACTACCACTACTGATGCTTCTGTGCTTCAGTATGTGATAGATCTCAGAGACCGGTTAGAGATGCTCATGGGGTTGGCACAGGATAACCTTAGGGCTGCTCAGACCAAGCAGAAGACTTGGTATGATCAGAATGCCCGTAGCAGAGAGTTCATCCCAGGACAGCAGGTACTTGTTCTCAAGCCCATTCGGGAGAACAAATTAATGGCTGCCTGGTCGGGACCGTGTCCGGTACTGCGAAAGATGAACGAGTGCAACTATGTTGTACAGGTAGATGCTGAGACAGGGAGAAATAAGACTTATCACATCAACATGAAGAAAGAATATGTTATATCTACGACGCTAGGCCCCAAGTAACGCTGAATGAAAGGATAGAAGCAGCCAGATGGAAGTTGATGTCCACTGGGGCTCTCCTCGTGCAGGCGGTCAGATCATGAAAAAGAATAAAACACACAAACATAGTGTAATACAGTATATAACATTAAACTAGGAAACATATAACACCACTAACAAACACTTACAACTAACACATGCTGAGACAAACAGACGACTGAATTATAAAAAAAGGCATTTAATACAACAACTGATAGTTCAGTGCAACTAAAAACACACAATGAAAAAAGTCCCTATGGTATCCTGTAGCTGCAATGCCCGCGTACCGCAGCCCAGCTGGTAACAGGCGGTGGGTAATCGGAGAGTATCCCCTCTCATACGACTCCAGTACAGCTCCTGTCTATCTCTTAGGCGTCTGGAACCCAGAGAAACGGTGGGTGTAGCGGCTGTCCACGCTTCACAGGGGCAGCGCAAGCGGTCTGAGCCGTTTCCTTGTTTAATGTTATATACTGTATTACACTATGTTTGTGTTTTATTCTTTTTCATGATCTGACCGCCTGCACGAGGAGAGCCCCAGTGGACATCTACTTCCATCTGGCTGCTTCTATCCTTTCATTCAGCGTTACTTGGGGCCTAGCGCCGTAGATATAACATATTCTTTCTCCTTTCTATCTGACCTTGGGTGTCAGAGTTATATCCCAGGCCGCTGGCCGTCACCAGGTTATTTTATTAGCGCTAACTTTTTTTTGTTGTTTATCACATCAACATGCTGAAGGAGTACATAGCACCGAGTGCGGCGTCGGTGCTGGCCATTTGCAGCCCACCGATGGGGGATCCGGCGAGCAATGCTCTGCCAGATCTCCTAGGGGAGGCTAGGCAGGGAGGTACCATAGAGCAGGTGGAGATAGGGGCTCAGCTGAGTGTCAGGCAGAGAGCAGAAGCCAGGGCTATGCTAGAGAAGTATAGGGCTCTGTTCTCAGACAAGCCAGGGAAGACACACATTGCAGAACACCCAGTGCTGACAGGAGATCTGAGACCTCTGCATAAGCACGCTTATAGAGTGTCCGCAGAGGTGAAGGGCAGTATAGAGAGGGAGGTAGAAGAGATGCTGGCCCTAGGGGTAATTGTACCGTCCCAGAGCCCTTGGGCTTGTCCGGTAGTCCTGGTGCCTAAGAAGGACGGAACCACCCGGTTCTGTGTGGACTACTGGCAGCTCAATGCGGGCACGGTGTCAGATGCCTACCCCATGCCCCGCATGGATGAGTTGTTAGATGAACTCGCGGGGGCAAGGTATCTGACGACTATGGATCTCAGTAAAGGGTACTGGCAGATCCCTTTGACCCAGGAGGCTAGGGAGAAGTCTGCATTTATTTCCCCAAGTGGCCTCTATGAATTTCTAGTGATGTCATTCGGGATGAAAAATGCACCGGCTACCTTTCAACGCCTGGTCAATCGCTTGCTCGAGGGTATGCAAGGGTTTGCAAGGGCATACCTGGACGACATTGCTGTCTTTAGTAATTCGTGGGACTCACACTTAGTGCATGTAGCTGCGGTGCTAGCCAGAATTAGGGAAGCGGGACTCACGTTGAAACCCACCAAGTGCTTAGTAGGGATGGCAGAGGTATTGTACCCAGGGCACAGAGTGGGTGAAGGGCATCTTAAGCCAGAACCAGCTAAGGTGGAAGCTATAGTGCAGTGGCCCGTTCCCAAAACCAAGAAGCCAGTCATGGCTTTCCTAGGCACCGCAGGCTACTACAGGAAGTTTGTCCCTCAGTATAGCGCCATTGCCAAACCCCTGACTGACTTGACCCAGAAGCGACTGTCTGTGCTGGTAGTCTGGTCTCCTGCCTGTGAGGTCTCGTTTCAGGCATTAAAGACTGCACTAGCCAGCGCTCCCATACTTGCTGCGCCAGACTATGCAAAAAAGTTCCTGGTGCAGACTGATGCCTCCGACTTTGGCATTGGCGCTGTGCTCAGCCAGGTGGGGGACGGGGGCAGTGAGCACCCCGTGGTTTACCTGAGCCACAAGCTGCTGCCCAGAGAAGTGGCCTATGCCATTATTGAGAAGGAGTGTCTGGCCATAGTATGGGCTCTCATGAAGTTACAGCCTTATCTGTATGGCAAAACCTTCCCTGTTATCACTGACCATAACCCCCTAAATTGGTTGCAGAGGGTGTCGGGAGAGAATGCCAAGCTCTTGCGCTGGAGCCTGGCCTTGCAAGAATGTGACTTCACCATTCAGCACAAGAAAGGCAGTGAGCATGGGAACGCTGATGGCCTCTCCCGGCAGGACAATCCCCAAGACCTAATGACTTCAAAAACCCTCCGGTCAGCCCAACCACCAGAGGAGGTGGCCAGGGCAAACCTTGGGTTTTGAGTGAGGGAGGTTTGGGGATTGTCCTGCCGGGAGAGGCCAGACACTCCTTCTCAATAGTGGCATATGCCCCTTCTCTGGACAGCCGCTTGTGGCTCAGATACATCATTGGAGGTTCCATGACCTCTTCCCCCACCTGGCTGAGCACAGCACCAAGGCCAAAGTCGGAGGCATCAGTCTGCACCAGAAACTTCTTGGAATAATCTGGAGCAGCAAGGATTGGTGCAGTCTTCCAAGCCTGAAATGCTTTTCCCAGGCTGGAGACCAGACTACCAGCACAGACAGTCGCTCCTGGGTCAAATCAGTCAGAGGGTCAGTCCCACTAATGGGCTGTGAGGTAACCTGTCTCACTAACCCTGGCTAGCACTGCTGCTACCTGTCTTGGATACAAACCCCAGATCTGCCTGAAGCCAACTATCCTCTCCCTGTATGTCCCTACTGTAGAAGGAGAAAGGGGGTGGCCCGGTATTAAAGGGATTGCACCCCATTTGGCCATCCCCTGACCTCTCCAGTGAGACAAGGGGTTAACTGGGCTGAGACCCAGAAATGTGATTTAACCCTTGTTATGACATGAAAATGTATATTCCCCTGTTCCCATGCTTTATTGTAATATCTGGTTTAATACTGTGTCCTAGGATAGGGACAGTGAAAAAGGAAATTCCTTTGGCCATAAGGCAGCAGATGGTCAGGGGAGCGTCCCAATGTCTAGAATTTAAGTGCTGTTCAAAGGAGTTTATCACCCCCACTGTTTACATGAGGGCAGAGATGACTCAAACCAGAGCAGTCTGTAAGTGTCACCTTTAACAACTCACAACAAAGAGTATCCTGCCAGAACCCATCTGGTAGACTGGCTGGCATTCCTGATGCAAATGTGGGGCTACAGAAATGAGACCCCAGAGTTCTACTGAGCATGTGCCAACTAGCAGGGGGGCATGTATCAAAATGTGTTCCCACATTAGAGAGTGGCTACAGGTAATTACTGACCAATCACCTGTACTTAATGTTAAGGCTAGGGTTACAAAAGAGATATAAACTGTGGTAACCCAGACACCCATTGTCTTATATACCAACTTGATTGCTGTAGAAATGCTATGCAACATACTTCTCATTCCCCATCCCCCAAGTAAGTGCTATCTCTTGTCTGTTACTGTACTATATTGTGTGTTCACCTATCCAAAGGAATAAATATACTTTATTATATCTAAGCCTCGTTCAGTTCAAACCCAGTTATTTTGGTGTAAATTACAACTTGTCATAGGCTATCGTGACAAGCTTGTAATTAACTGGTGGCAAGCGGCGTGATTGAACTGGACCTGGATTACAGTATTCTGCGGGGTACTGTAACATAGTGGGAACTTGATGGTAATTGCAAGTTCCTGGGACTAAAGATATTGAACACGCAGTAGTGCAACAGTTAACACATGTAGTAGCCTCACCCCCCTGCTGCGACCCAGAACCATGAGTGAAGCGGAAAGCTCCTACTACCTGAGGACAAGAACTCAGCTAAAAGACAAGCGCCGTGACTATGGACTGGAATATGAGGACCAGGAGGTCGCAGACATGATCGCCGCAATCACGGAATATGAAGCCGAGCTTGCAGAGTCTCAGGATACGGCTCAGCTTGCCCTTGTACAGCCGCCCGGAGATCAGGGACTGAACCCAGTGCCGGGGCGGCAGAGTCCCGGGGAGGGGACAAGTGCACCTTCCCGGGGCCAGTGCAACAGGAGGGGCACTGGTGGCTGCGGCCACCAGTCCGTTTACCCCTGAAATGTTGGCACTGATAACAGCGTGGGGCGACCGAGGGACAGCGGAGGAGCGGCTGCAGTTCATCTCTATGGCAGTGAACAGACCCGCTTATTGCCCCCCTGTCCAACCCCGCAAAGATGAACTCCAACTGGACAAGCACAGTCTCACCAAGTACGTGGAAGGCACTGATCAGATCGACAGTTTTTTAAAGAACTTTGAGACACAGTGCCGGCGGTACAAGGTGCTTCCCCAGCATAGGGTTGCACGCTTGGACCCGCTACTCTCCGGCTTGGCTAAACAGACTTTGATGGCGCTTTCAGAGGAGTATGCTGATGATTATGCCCACCTGAAAGAACTATTGCTATTTCAGCATGGTTTTACCCCTGAAGCTTACCGGGGTAAATTCCGGCTGGAGGAGAGGCACCCTCAGGATTCCTACGTCACCTATGTGACCCGCGTGGCTTTATACGGGATCCGCTGGGTGGAGGGCTATGAGGCCAGGACTTACCAACGCCTGCTGGACCTCATCTTTCAGGAGCAGCTCATGCAGCAGTGCCCGCCGGCGGTGAGGGCTTGGGTGTATGACAAAAAGCCCAAGACTTACACAGAGGCGGCGAGGCTGGCAGATGATTATGTGGTCAGCCGAGCCCAAATGACCGCCAAGGTACCAGCCAAAGCGGCGGCGGCAGCACCGGCGCCGGCCAAGAAATCTGCTAATACCCCCCCATGGACACAGAGACCGCCTGCGGGTAGCAGTCCACAGATGGCGGGAGAGCTCCGGCATGAGCGCCGGTGCTACAACTGTAACAGCCCTGGTCACATCAGACCAGATTGCCCGGAACCCCTGCGTTCCAACAGACCCCATCAAGGGCAACGTACCCCAGCTGCGAAGCCGGTAGCCCGCGTGCGGGTGGCTTCCACCAAAGAACCAGGTCCGGTCATGGAAACAACTCCCAGCGAGGCGTCCCATGTCACCCCTATCCCGGTTTCATCGGTGCCTACAGCCAGGAGCGGAGGACATCTCAGCACAGACCTGCAGCAGACGGACGGCCGGAACAGACATCTCACCCCGGTCACAGTCGGTGACCGGCAAGCAGTCGGCTTGCTGGATTCAGGAGCTGCAGTGACCCTGGTCCGACCTGATATGGTCCGGCCAAAGGAATTGTGCCCAGGCCCTGGGATGCAGATCACTGTGGCTGACGGAGAGCCACGTTTCTTGCAGGTGGCCAAAATCTTTTTGGATTGGGGGGAGGGCAAAGGTGTGCGGGTGGTGGGGGTTTTACCTGGTTTGGATGCTGAAATTCTTTTGGGCAATGATCTGGGACCGATGACCTGCACCTACGACCGTGTGCCCCAGCCCGCTGCAGTGGCGGCGGTTACCCGGAGCCAGACAGCGGCAATGCCGGCAGCGGCCATTCCAGTCCCCCAGCCTTTGGGACCAACGTTAGCGGAGGGCGCAGAGGAGCCCGGGGAGGTAAGCCAGGAGCAGTTGCAACCACAGACTGACTTACTGTTCCCTCTCACCCTTCCCCATTCCCCTGACAATGACATGACTGGGGGGTGGCCAGAATTAGGAGCCCAGTTTAGGGAGGCAGTGAAGACAGACCCTACCCTGGCCGGCGTGAGACTTCGGGCGTCCGAATCTCAGGCAGGGGAAGGCACTGAGCACAGCCTATAGTATAAGGGACTCCTGTATAGAGAAGAAGGGAACCCAGGGATAGAGGAGGGGGTGACCGGTAAGCGACAGCTAGTAGTACCCCAGGGGTACCGACAGCAATTGTTACGGGTAGCTCACTCTATTCCGTTAGCGGGACATCAGGGGGTCACCAGGACGCGAGCCCGGTTATTACAGCGTTACTACTGGCCGGGGGCATCTCGAGATGTGGGCAATTTCTGCCGCTCTTGTGATTCCTGCCAGCGAGTGGGTAAGGCGGGCGACTGTGTGAAGGCACCCCTGAGACCCCTACCGATAATAGGGGAACCCTTCCAGAAGGTAGCGATGGACCTGATAGGACCCCTCATGATTCCTAGCAGGTCAGGGAAGCGCTACATCCTCACGGTGGTGGATTTTGCCACCCGGTACCCTGAGGCGGTAGCGCTGGGCACCATAGATGCCAAGACAGAGGCAGCAGCTTTGCTGAACATTTTTTCTAGGGTAGGTTTCCCTAGTGAGATCCTAACCGATCAGGGGTCGCAGTTCATGAGTGAACTGTTACATTGTCTCTGGGATGCATGCGGTGTACAGCACCGGCGCACTACCCCTTACCATCCCCAGACAAACGGATTATGTGAGAGGTTTAACGGGACCCTGAAGCAGATGCTTCGGACCTTTATAGAGGCGGAGGGGAAAGACTGGGAGATTCACCTGCAGCACTTGCTGTTTGCCTACCGAGAGGTACCACAGGAATCTACTGGCTTCTCCCCCTTCGAGCTACTATATGGCCGCAGGGTACGTGGACCTCTGGACCTATTCCGTGAGGGATGGGAAGGGGAGGCTACTGCTACTGATGCTTCAGTGATCCAGTATGTGGTAGATCTCAGAGACCGGTTAGAGATGCTTATGGGGGTGGCCCAGGACCACCTCAGGGCCGCTCAGACCAAGCAAAAGCAATGGTATGACCAGCAGGCCCGTAGCAGGGAATTCATCCCAGGACAGCAGGTGCTTGTTCTCAAACCCACTCGGGAGAACAAGCTGATGGCTGCCTGGTCGGGACCGTACCCGGTTATCCGAAAGGTGATTGAGTACAACTACGTTGTACAGGTAGCGCCTGAGAGGCACAAGACATATCACGTCAATATGCTGAAAGAGTACATAGCACCGAGTATGGGAGCAGTAATGGCCATTTGTAGCCCACTGCTGGAGGATCCGGCGAGCAATGCTCTGCCTGATCTCCTAGGGGAGGCTAGGCAGGGACACACTGTGGAGCAGGTAGAGATAGGGGCACAGTTGAGTGCTAGGCAGCAGGTAGAAGCCAAGGACATGCTAGCTCAGTATAGGGCCCTCTTCACTGACATGCCAGGGACCACACATCTCACAAAACACCCAGTGCACACAGGGGACCTGCAGCCTCTGCATAAGCACGCTTATAGAGTGTCAGCAGAGGTCAAGGCCAGTATGGAAAGGGAAATAGAGGAGATGCTGACCCTAGGGGTAATTACTCCGTCCCAGAGTCCTTGGGCAAGCCCGGTAGTTCTAGTCCCTATGAAGGACAAGACCACCCGGTTTTGTGTGGACTACCGCTTGCTCAACGCTAGGACGGTGTCAGATGCCTACACCATGCCCCGCATGGATGAGTTACTGGATGAACTCGCGGGGGCAAAGTATCTGACCACTATGGATTTGAGCAAAGGCTATTGGCAAATCCCACTGACCCTGGAGGCTAGGGAGAAGTCAGCATTCATCACTCCAAGTGGCCTCTATGAGTTTGTGGTGATGCCATTTGGGATGAAGAATGCCCCGGCTACCTTCCAACGCCTGGTCAATAGGTTACTGGAAGGGATGCAGAGCTATGCCAGGGCTTACTTAGATGACATTGCTGTCTTTAGTAATTCCTGGGACTCCCATTTAGGACATGTAGCTGCGGTGCTGGATAGGATCAGGGAGGCTGGGCTTACCTTGAAACCCACTAAGTGTATGGTAGGGATGGCAGAAGTCCTGTACTTAGGGCACAGGGTGTGGTGGAGGGCACCTCAAACCAGAGCC
Organism: Ascaphus truei; assembly: GCF_040206685.1. Taxonomy (NCBI): domain Eukaryota; kingdom Metazoa; phylum Chordata; class Amphibia; order Anura; family Ascaphidae; genus Ascaphus; species Ascaphus truei. The sequence goes on from NW_027456841.1 coordinate 181,789, forward strand.
AGCCAAGGTAGAAGCCATAGTTCAGTGGCCTGTTCCAAAAACCAAGAAACAGGTCATGGCATTTTTGGGCACCGCAGGGCACTATAGGAAGTTTGTCCCACAGTACAGCGCCGTGGCCAAACCCCTGACCGATCTGACTAAGAAGCAACTGCCTGTGCTTATCACCTGGACTCCTGCCTGTGAAACTGCTTTCCAGGCCCTGAAAACTGTGCTTGCTGGAGCCCCCATCCTGGCTGCCCCAGATTATACCAAACATTTCCTCATACAGACTGATGCCTCGGACTATGGCATTGGGGCTGTGTTGAGCCAAGTGGGGGACACCGGTAGAGAGCACCCTGTGGTGTACCTCAGCCGAAAACTACTCCCCAGAGAAGTGGCCTATGCCACCATTGAGAAAGAGTGCTTGGCCATTGTGTGGGCACTCAAAAAACTCCAGCCCTATGTGTATGGAAGGGCTTTCCCGGTCCTCACAGACCACAACCCCCTGAGTTGGCTGCAGAGGACATCAGGGGAGAATGCCAAGTTGCTAAGGTGGAGCTTGGCCTTGCAAGAGTTTGAATTTACTATTCAGCACAAAAAGGGTAGTGAAAACAGCAATGCTGATGGACTTTCACGTCAGGACTATCCCTCTGAGACTGAGTTCATTAATGGTGCCAGCAGTGCCCCACTCCCCGTTAGGGCCAGTGGGCCACAGGTCACCCATTAAGAAAGGGAGGTGTAGGACGTCACGCGACATGGCCGCATTCTAAGAGAGTCCTGTGGACCCCGGAGCATAATTATAATAATAAACATTCTCCCCCTGACCTTTCCGGACCCAGCTCCGGCACACTGCAGAGCCCCGGAGAGCCCGATTCGGGCGATCCGACAGGCAGCTCGGGGAGACCCCCCTGTGAGGCGCGGGCCCGACAGCGAGAAGGGGCGGCTTGGCACTGTGAGCCCTGTGAGGTCTGAAGCCGGGGAATCGGCGGCAGAAGGGGACGGAGCTCCCCCTGCGCCTGGAGTTAAAGGGACGCTCGCAGCAGCCTCCCGCGGCGTGAGCGGTAAGAAAATAAATAAAGAAAGAATGAAATAAATAAATCCAGGATCGGAGGAACTGTGAGGGGGGGGGGGGGGGAGCGCTGGGAGGAGGTGAGCGCTGGGATCGGGGCTGAGAGGGAGAGGTGGCCATCTTAAGGGGGCCCCACATGGAGGTACCAGCACCCCACAAAGTGCAGTAACAACAGAGTCCCTGCCTAGGGAAGAATTTCCACTGCTACCAGAAGCACTAAGTCTCATATCACTGCAGCTGCCCTGACACAACACCACAGAGTAAATAAATAAATAACTTCGTCTCGCCCCCCCATAAGGACCCCCAGGTGCCTGCACCGCCCTCACGTCTCGCCCCCCCTGGACCACCACCTTTCCTCAAACGCTTACGGCTCCAAGCAAACATTCCTAGAAGGGGGAACACCGCGGCAATGCAGTCGCGTCAGAAAAAAGCCTCAACTCCGGCGGTAACTAAATACTTCCCGCCGGCACAGAGAAGCCCAGGCGCAACGCCTGACAACCAAGACGGCGCTGACGCACGCGGCTCCCCCACCTCTGCAAGCGACCGCCACAACCGTGGAGAGGTAATAACAAAAGCATACCTTGAGGATTTCATGACATCCCTCCACAACAAGCTCCATTCCTCACTGCAACAGGATCTCAAGGCAGCCGTCACGGAGCTCAAGGAGGACATCTCAGGCCTCACCGAGAGAACCACCGAGCTCGAGACAAAACAGGGAGAGACGCTCCAGAGGCTAAAGGAGGCCGAAGACGAAGTATTTCGGCTGGGGGAAGAAGTGGCGGGCCTACAAGACGCGATAGAGGACCAGGAGAACAGGGACAGGAGACAGAACCTGCGGATCCGCAATGTCCCTGAGGCTGTTCTCCCTGATCTCATCCGGCCGTACCTACTGGAACTTTTCTCCTCCCTGTGTGGAGATGTGGAACCCGAGCCCTTGGCCCCAGGTCGGAGGACCCGAACAGAAGAAGAGACCTGATTGTAAAATTCCACAGCTACACCACCAAGGAACGAATCCTGACAGCTTGCCGAGAAAAAGGAGACATTATCTTCCAAGAGGAAAGAATACAAGTCTACAGCGACCTGTCCAGAACCACTGTTAACAGGCGAAAAGAACTCAAACCTTTAACGCTGCTCCTGCGAGAAAGTGGCGTCCGCTACAGGTGGGGATTTCCATTTAGACTAACGGCCAGCAAGAATGGGAAATTCTTAACCCTGAGGCGCCCGGAGGAGATGGAGGCGTTCGCGAGAGCACTAGGCCTCACTCCCCCGCCTTCCTGGGGATCAATGGAGCGCCCGAGCCGAGATGCTGAAGAGGAAGACAGGCCCAACCGCCCCTCTCGCAGTGCCGCTGCTCCAACCCAAGCTCAGGCAAAAAGAAAGTAAAGGAAAACCCAAACTATCCTCCTTACTCCCTGTTGGCCGTTGCCGCAGACCTATCCCAGTGCTGAGCGGATACGGCCGCCTGCAGTGACCACTGAAGAGGAGACGCAAATACACCTGCTAGCGGCCGTGCACTCCGTTGAGTGCACCTGAACGACGCGATAAAATTCCCGACAGCGCAGACGGCCCACCTGCATCATGGAGAGAGATCACTCGAAAGACAACACGCCCCTGAGGGGCTGCGAGAGACGAAACCATTGCCAAACTCGGCCACTCCGCTGAGTGCACCTCGACGACGCACCCAGTACCCAGGTCTCATCGGAGACCCACCTGCACCACCATAGAAGACCTGCACGAGCGGACCAAGGAGCGGAGCCGAGAGGGAGACGCCGGTTGCGGCTTTTGGGTTTGGGGGGGTGGGTGGGAGGGGGCAGGCTGGAGATATGAGGGGGCTCCCCCCTCTTGCGGAGAACCGGCGGGAGGACGCCGCGGCGCCAGCTGCAGAGAGCCGTTCCTGTTCCTGAAGACGGTCTGTGGGGGAGGGGGTGGGAGGGATCTGGACGGGGCTAGACTCTATGGGCCACGCAGAAAGACTGTCGATCATCCATATCCATAGAAGCGTACCTGGCCCCCTCGTGCCTCCCCCCCCTCTCCTCCCCTCCCCCCTCTTCCCCCCCCCCCTCCCTCTCCCTCCTCCCCCTCTCCCCCCTCCTCCCTCCCTTCTCCCTCCTTCCCTCCTCCCCCCCTCGCCCTCCCCCTCTCTCCCCCCCTCCCTTCCCTCTCCCCCCTCTCTCCTCCCCTTACCCCCTCCCCCCCTTTCCCCCCCCCCCTTCCCCCCTCCTTTCCCCCCCTCTTCCCTCCCCTACCCCATGTGTCCTGCAGTAAGCAGACCAGGCATGAGTGCTCTAGTACTTTGTAAATATTAGCCCTGTTAAATGCTATGTGTGCACTATAGAATGCAAATCCTCTGAACGATCAATTTGAACCGGCCCCCACTCCCCCCCCCCTCCTGTCCCCGCACGCCCCTCCGACACCCCCCCCCCCCGGCCCCCCACCGCCCCCACTCGGCCCCCCCCACTGTCCCCCTGCCCTTGCCTCCTCCCCCCCCCCCCCTTCATGCGACCACCACGCGCCCGCCTGGGCATCCATCTCCACCCCCCACGACCATAAATCATATTGGCGCCCACCTACCCCACTAGTAGCTAGCGAGATAAAACGGCGGACACGCGGGCACTTTAGTAAATAACACAATTTGAGGCGTCGCTGCCCCCCCCTCCCCCCCGCTCCACGCGTGCCCCCAGGCGCGGAAATACGCAAGCTCAGCACAATCTCCCCACCACTAGGCTCAAAAGTAAAAGCTGACATATAAAGGCCGTCCCACCCCGCAATAAAGGCACTGCCAGAAACGACATGATGCAGACAGGAGCCACAAACAAGAGGTCGGCTAAGAGACCTGCAGACAGCCCTCCTTTGTCAGCAACTCAGCCCCACAGAATGGGCACTGTATAAGATAGCTGTGTGTTCATTATGGTTTATGCTCGTTAGAGTTTAAAAAAGTTAAATATGATGTTAATGTCAAAATGTTTATCCAGAGGGACTCGTTGTTATAGCTGATCAGCCATGCTGGGAAACCACTGTTTGCGTTACCTGAATGTATGTTTATGCAGAAGTTCAACGGTTCCACTCGATCATCACAGGCCACCTCTACCCCACTAAGGAGCACCTATCCTTCCCTCTTTCCCACCCCCTTGCCCCGCCCTCCCCCCCACCCTCCCTACCCCCTGATCCCCCGTCCCCCCCACACCCCCCCTCTCTCTCCTCTTCCCTGTCGACTATACACACACAGGGAAAATGATTCCGAAAAAAACACTAAGGGGTCCACACCCTCCTGGACGAGCCAGTCCGTACTCCCGGGTCTACCCCCCAAGGACCCTAAGTCCGAATGCCGGTGCGCAAACCCGGCTACACTCTATTGGGGGCGCCCTCAGGCCCCCATCCTCTATCTCTCTGCCTGCTGGTGCTGTCCCAGCAGTCCTTTACCCCTCCTGCTCACCCCTTCCCCCTCCACCCCCCCGACACCGTTGACCCAGGTCCAGACAATAGGCCACCCTCTTCCGCTAGAGATGTACTTTCCTACCCCTCAGGCACAGTAATCAGTCACGGTTCCCCGGTTGGGAAAGGGGTGATCCGCAAAGACCCCTTCGGAGATAACAAAAATGGCTAGCCAGGCCCCAATCAAAGTTATGTCCCTTAACGTTAAAGGACTACAGAGTCACAGGAAGAGAAAGCTAGCTCTCCAGGAGATGAAAAGATCCCAAGGAGATATTATCTTTCTCCAGGAGACACACTTCACAGACCACGAGCCGCCTAAAATATTTAATAATACATTCCCGCTGGGCTATTATGCCTCGTTCAGTAGCAAGAAACGAGGGGTAGCCATCTTAATCTGCCAGGGAACTCCATTCAATTTTGTCAAAAAAAGTTTCAGACCCAGGGGGTAGATTTCTTGTGGTATATGGCTCACTAGCAGGTACGGCGATTGCCCTGGTAAACCTCTATGCACCAAACGAGAACCAAGCAGAGTTCTTGAAAACAGTCTTAAACTCAATCGACCCTACCTACCTATCCTCACTGATAGTGGGGGGCGATCTAAACATGGCCTTAAACCCACTGGAGGATAAGACACTCCCTCTTAACCGCCCACAAATGGTACTATCCCTAAAGATGGGTACAGCATTTAGAGCAATTATCAAAGAATTTTCCCTAGTGGACGTTTGGAGATCCCAACATCAGGGCCAAAGGGACTATACCTTTTACTCCGCACCCCACCAGACCTATTCTCGCATTGATTACCTCTTTACAACCAAGAACGTCTTGTATGCCTCCCAAAAAACGGATATAGGCCCGATCACATGGTCGGATCATGCCCCTATCTCTTTAACTCTCTCAGTTCCGTTCACAAAGTCGAGCGCATTTAACTGGAAACTAAACGATTCATTATTGAATCACCCGGAAATAGAGAGGGAAATCAGGACAGCCCTATCAGAGTACTTCAGGAACAACTCAGGTTCAGTCCCATCCTCGGCGGTACTATGGGAAGCCCATAAGGCAACCATCAGAGGTACTTTTATCTCCATAGCATCCCATAGGAAAAAAACCAAGGCAACATTACTCAAAGACTTGACAGAGAAAATAATCAAACTAGAACAGCAACACAAATCCAACCCCTCTGGGAAAATATACAAAACCTTAACAACCGCCAAAAACGAGTTGAAAAAGATCCAACTCGAGGATGTCGAAAAAGCCCTTCGATGGACTAACCAGAGATACTATGATAAGGGCAACAAAGCTGACAGACTATTGGCCAGTAAATTAAGAGGGGTACAAAAGAGGTCCCAAATAACTGCGATCAAGAATAGGTCAGGTCACATATTATATAACGACAGACACATTGCGGAGGAATTCACCAAATTTTATACCAAATTATACAACCTCAGAACCCAAGAGGAAAATAATAGAGCATCAAGGCTTACGGCAGTCTCGAACTATTTAGATAGCTGCAACCTCCCATCCTTGATGGAGAAGGAGAACGAGACACTTAATGGGAAAATTACAAAAGAGGAATTGGCAGATGCGGTAAAAGCTCTAAAACTATCCAAAGCCCCCGGCCCTGATGGATTCACAAACGTCTACTATAAGAGGTTTCTCCTGTCCCTATCTCCTTACTTACTGGACTTGTTCAACTCCTTTATGGAAGGTCACCCCATACCAGCATCAATGTCAATGGCTAACCTAGCAATAATCCACAAAGAGGGGAGAGACCCAATGCAATGTGGGAGTTACCGCCCCATATCGCTGTGGAACAACGACCTAAAACTATATAGCAAAATACTAGCAAACAGATTAAACCCCATCCTACCCAGACTTATCCATAACGATCAAGTGGGATTTGTCTCGGGCTGTCAGGCTTCGGACAACACCCGCAAAATTATAAATATAATAGACCACATTAACCTTACAAACACCAAGGCAGTTCTCCTGAGCTTAGACGCAGAGAAGGCGTTTGACAGAATCAATTGGCTATTCTTAGACAAAACCTTACAAAAATTTGGCTTCAAGGACTCATTCCTAGAGGGGGTCCGAGCACTGTACCAAAATCCATCGGCGGCAATCAAACTCCCGGGAGGCACAGCGCAGAGATTTCCAATAACGAATGGCACGAGGCAGGGCTGTCCTTTGTCCCCTCTCCTCTTCGCCCTGACGATCGAACCCCTGGCGGCCAAAATACGCGAGAGCATAAACATTCAGGGCGTACCAATTGGAGATACAAATTACAAAATCTCGCTTTTTGCCGACGATATAATACTGTCCCTAATCCACCCTCAAACATCACTTCCCAACCTACATAAAGAATTGGTGGAGTTCGGCAAAATTTCGGACTACAAAATTAATAATGACAAATCAGAAGCCCTACACTTAAATGTACCAGAGTCGGAAGTAAATTTACTGAACTTTAATTATAGATGGAGTTCCTCATACATTAAATACCTGAGAGTGAAAGTATCAGGCAACTACCAATCATTGTATAAATATAATTACCCGGCCCTATTCGGGAAAATCAAAAAAGATCTGGACAAATGGGAAGACTACCAGATCTCATGGATCGGAAGGATGATCTCGGTAAAAATGAATATACTCCCCAGATTGCTATACTATTTCCAGACACTCCCGATCCATGTTCCCAGCCCTGAACTTAAGAACATCCAGAATAAAATGTTTAGCTTCATCTGGAAGGGCAAAAGGCCCAGGGTGGCCAGATCGGTCCTCCTGACGTCAAGAGGAAGAGGGGGCCTAGGTGTCCCAGATATCACAAAGTACTATTTAGCGGCCCAGTTGAGGCAAGCCGTAGTGTGGAACGCAGACCCGGGTCTCTATTGCTGGCGAGATATTGAATCCCACTAAGTAAAAACGCCTTCTCTGCAGGCCCTCCTTTGGTGCATAGACAAGGGGGATAAACCACCCCGTAGGTTCGACCTTGGTGCCACCAGACACACCTGGGAAGTTTGGCGGAAATGCAGATCAAAGTTTAAACTAACTGCTCCAGGCTCGCTGCTTACTCCGATCCACAACAATCCCCATTTCCCCCCAGGATGTGAACCAAAATAGTTCGACTACTTCTGTCTGAAGGGGGTTAGGGTGGTTGCCGACCTACTGAGAGATGGAAGGCTGCTGAACTTCCAAGAATTACGAACAAGACACGAGGCCCCAGATCTGAGCCCATTTAAGTATCTCCAAATTAGACATTTTCTCCAAAAATTGTCTCCAAAATTTGAGTATCCTCCCCTCACCAATTTTGAGAGACTCTGTCGAACTGGCACACATCAAACAGCCTTGATCTCTAACATATACGCTGGCATGGAGAGAACCGCAGGCCCCTCCACTCACTACTACATGTCCAAGTGGGAGGCGGAACTGAGTATAGATATAGATAGAGAAGACTGGGAGGATATATGGGACGCTGCTTCAGGAACTTCCATCTGTACCACAACAAAAGAGAATATCTACAAAATCATGTTCCACTGGTATCTTACCCCAGTTAGATTGAAGCAAATCTACCCCCTGGCCTCAGATCTATGTTGGAGAGGCTGTGGACAGAGAGGAGACATGGCCCACATTTGGTGGTCATGCCCAAAAATCCAAAAATTTTGGCTTTCTATCCAAACTTTAATCCAAGAGGTAACTAGCCTCACATTAGCCCTAGATCCACTGACCTTCCTCCTGGGCAGGCCAATAGAGGAAATTGACCGCCTGGTAGGAAAATGAATCTCCTCCATCCTTACCGCGGCTAGGTGTGCTGTGGCATTCTCCTGGAAAAAGATCTCTCCCCCCTCCATTCAGGCGGTTAAGAGAAGAATAGACGACGTAATGCTTATGGAACATCTGACGGCGTTTCTCAAACGCAAGACTACAAGTCATTACAAAATCTGGGAGCCCTGGGAGACTCACTGACACCCGAGAGAATCTGATAGGAGAAACTATGACCACTCAGGCCACAACCTGAAGGACGCCAGGGTCAGCAGCACAGGGGAGGCCCACCCCCCCCATACCCACCCCTCCCCCCCTCTATCCCCCTCTCTCTTTTTCAGACCTCTCACTCCCCTGGTCACCCGGTGACCCAGAGGTCGTGCCACTCTTGGCGGTACACCCCCTCCCTCCAACATGGAAAATTTGAAAATCAAAGTGTATTAGGATACTGTGATGTGAAATTTGCCTGTAAACTTGCCTGTTTCCTAATAGAAATGTTAAATATAAGAAAGGGAGGTGTAGAGGGAGAGGGGGTTGGCCCGGTATTAAAGGGGTTGCACCCCATATGGCCACTCCCTGACCTCACCAGGGAGGCAAGGGGTTAACTGGACTTCGGTCCAGGAATGTGGCTTACACCTTGTCATGTCAGGAAAATGTATGTTCCCCTGTTACCATGTTTCATTATTATCCTGTATTTTAATGTTTTAAAGTGCATTTCTGTATCTCCAGTTCTGGAGGTCGCAGAGAGTTGATATTTGGCCAATGTGTGGAGTCACTGTAGGCATTAAGAACTTGCAAATTTCGACCCACTGAGCCCACCAGAATGGAACTTATTAATATGAGTAGATATTAAAGTGTCTAAAAAAAAAGAAAGAAACAGGCGCACACTTAGTGCATTACCATAATAAAAATGTATTAAAGGAACATAAAATCTATAAAATGCCCACTCACAAAGGTACAGCAATAATAAGCGTGTATGAGATAGGCTCTCATGTGCCAGCAGCTCCAGCATCAGTGTCCAGCTTAGATCAGTGGCGTCGTCACGTGGACCTCCTCCATGCAGCAGGAACTGGAAACAGAATCCCTCGCCTGTGGTGTTCAGCGTGTACAGCGAAACGGGTCCAACCAGGAAACAAAGTCTTGAGAGTCCTCAATTCAGCTGAGCAGTGGCCGCAACAAGTGCACACAGGAGCCCAAAGTCTCTGTGCAAGTAACAGCAGTGTTTGTGGGCAAATGGCGGCCGCAATCTAGCCACGCCCTACGCGTTTCGTCATCAATGATGACTTCTTCAGGGGTCCTGTATGAAAATGTATGTTCCCCTGTTCCCATGTTTCATTATAATCCTGTATTTTAATGTTTTAAAGTGCATTTCTGTATCTCCAGTTCTGGAGGTCACAGAGAGTTGATATTTGGCCAATGTGTGGAGTCACTGTAGGCATTAAGAACTGGCAAATTTCGACCCACTGAGCCCACCAGAATGGAACTTATTAATATGAGTAGATATTAAAGTGTATATGTATGGTATTTTGGATCTGCTCTGAAAATGCAGACGCCATCTGCTATGCTAATAGGTCATGAAGGGCAGACAGCTGATTGAGCCTAAGCACTGTGATCAAAAGTTAACTGCCCTGATTGTTTACACTAAGTACTAATCAACAGACCAAGTACTAATCAACAGACTCTGCCACTCTAATTGTTACCTGAGGGCGAAGAATCATCAAACTGGAGTGGTTTGTAAGTGTTATGTCTACACCTACAAACAATGCAGATACTTCATTTGGTAGACTGGTCGTCGCCCCTGATTTAATTATGGGGCTACCCATAGAGTCCCAGTACACATGGGCTAATTAGTTGGGGGGCATGGGTTAATCTGTGTCTCCACATTAGGGATTGGATACAGATAATTGTTCACCAATAGTCTGTATTCAATGTTAAGAATAGGGTTACACAGGTATATAAACTGTGTCCATCCTAAAGTTTTTAGTTGTGCTTCTGATTCCACCTGGAATGTCATCGGATTGCTGGAGAATTGCTAGCTGATACTTCTCCATCCCCCAACCCTAAGTAAGTGTTACCTTCTTGCCTGTTAATTGTACTATATTGCTGTGTTCACCTTATTTAAGGAATAAATTATATTTTATTATATCTAAGCCTCGTTCAGTTCAACCCAGATATTTGGTGTTTATTATATCTTGTCATAAGCTACTGTGACAACACTTGGTAGCCAAATCCCAGACTTACTGACCCCAGGTAGGAGGTTTGGCCTGGTATGCTAAACGGCTCAGGAGTCTGTGGAGAAAATGGGGGTAATCAGCACATTAATAAATGCACTGTGCTCGGCTGGGTACCCCTATTTTGTATTGGGGATGAAGGGGTTAATTTTATATGCTGTTCCCATGTACCATTTTCCCCTCTATGCATTGTTGTCCCCTTTTTGCAGGCTAGTCTCTACCTGCAGTGTTGAATAACAGGAGCCGTTCCTTTAAGACTGCTAATTTAGGAACGGAGTGAGCCAGCACCCTGATTTTTGGTGTGCAGCCTCAGTGTAACCCCCCAAGCACACACACATTAAAAATATAACTTTGTCATAAGGGAAACATATATTTTTGATGAAGTGCCTTTCTGTTGCAGTTTTAAAATGTACAGGCAGGATGCTATTGTTTCTGCCTGCCTTTGTAATGCATTAAGGAACAAATGTTATGCATACATGAGCACCCTGTTGAGGAGATGCCTATGGGTCTGGGGGATGAAAGACCCCAGAGTCTTAAAGTGTTACTTAATCAGGATGTTTCTGAGTAGCAGATCCTGTTACTCATCCTGGATATTTCACACCTTGGGACCAAACTCCAGACATTGCGTCCCCAGAAATGAGTGGCCCCTTTTTACTCAGCAGTGCTACCAAGCTGCTTACTGAGCATGCTCAGAGTTACCTGGGCTGGCTGGAGGATTTGCCCACGTGACATGGCAGGTTCTGATAGGAGGAAGATAATTCTTTGCCAATGGGATGAGGCTAATGTAAAACTCCAAGGGCCCCTGTCCTTAAAGAGGCCTGTAACCCTCATTCCTGTGGTGTTATTGTTACCTGATTTCTTCAAGCGGATAAGATCTAAGTACAGCGGCTACGATTCCAGAACGCAAGGGGTTAAAAACATCGCAACAAGGAAGCCCTGCTTCAGGATTTTGTTAGCCCTGGGGATTCCAGAACAAACCCCAAAGAACCAGAAAAGACGTTGCACTTTCACAGAAGGATTGGGCTGGCAATTTGTGCCCTTGCAAAAGGACTGCATTTTAAAGGACAATCTTCTGGTGCTTTGCACCTTTCTGGACATTATCCCCTGTTCCTATACCAGTTAGTGTAATTATTAAGTGTATTCTGCAGTTGTCGTGTGTTTGCCTATCAAGGGAATAAATCTCCGTTTATTTTGCTCAACTTGTTCTGCTCAATTGGGATCCACAAAGTATAAATGTGTTATTAAGCGCGTCCATCGTGACAGTGTCACCTTGTCACATGCTCTTAGCAAACCATGAAGCCACTTTTGCCAGTAGTTCCTAGCATGGGCAGAACAGGGATTGGTGGGTTAAATGATCCCACGGAGGGGATTGGGCTCGCATGTTAAGGATAGGACTGTAAATTCTATAACCATGCCTGCCAAGCTAGTCCCAGTTAGATTCATCCAAGATTCCAGAAGTTAAGTCATCAAGTTCCAGCGTCAGCGGTTCCTGGGTGTGAGGGGTTAATTTCATCGCAACCAAGGATCATTCCCCTCTTGAATTCGTTAGAGCTAAGGGTTCCCGAACGAACCCTGTAAGGACGGAACAAACTTTTTCCTTTTGGCAAAGATATAGGGGTGGCAATTCTGGACTCCTAGCCAGGAACTGTTACACGGATCCATTTGCGCACCCGCTGGCATGCGTGCAGGGGTGCCCAGAGACATTTTCCAGGGGTGCCCAGAGACTTTTTCCAGGGGTGCCCAGAGACTTTGTTTCATTCCAAGGACATTTGATTTCGTTCCCTGTACCCAGTAAGTGTTTTATTAAGTGTAATTGTGCAAGTATTGTGTGTTTGTCTTAAAAGGAAATAAATTACAATTTATTTTACTCATCTTGTGTGCTCACTCCAGAATCCCGGTATTAATGTGTAGATAAGACCGGGTCTAGTGTGAAAGGGCTAACGAATAAATCCGTTTCCAGAACGAAATTCCTTCAGATCACCTTTTTAGAGCACTTTCCAATGACCGGTAGCTACTCACAAAAAGTCCTGGACAGCTGTCAGTTCGCCGCTGTTGGTGTGGCGCTTGGAATCTGCTTAGAATCTTGGAAAACTGACAAATCTGAGCTGTGTCAGAGTTTTTAAAACCTCTAGTATTCCTTCCCAGAAACCCTGCAGCCAATCAAAATACCTTAGCAATTTGCCTTGCAACCAATCTGAGACAATCAGACAGGGTTTTCCACCCCCGTCTTTTCCAGAGGCAGGTGAAATATTCAGGGATGGAGCGAGTATAAATATTCCTCTCTGCCCCTTTGCCCCCCACAGTGCGAGGCTCCACAGTCTGTATCTTGGGCAAAGGGTGTGAGGTTGCCTTGTTTCATGCCAGGATATGGGTGCTCAAGAATAATGGCAGGGCCCAATATGGCCTCACACTAGGCATCTCTGAGCCTTTTCAAGTATGGCTCTTGGACAGACACAGCGGTGCCGAGCCTGGTAGCCATCTGTGCCTTCGGGAATTTATGACTTAGAAAGCCCTCAGCTCATATACAGGTCAGCAATATCTATACGTATTAAACTATTCCCGTTTAATAAAAGATGTGGTGTCCTGTCTGCTGCATGCAACAAGTTATGTGTTCCTATTCTGGTGTCATGCATGGAGTGAGTGTAAATATTCCTCTACTAATCACTAGCCTCATTCCTGGCATACGAGAAAAATACTTTAACCTTTTAAAACACTGCAAATCAGCTTCATAACCTTAGCGTGAGCACCTTCCTGAACCCCTACTCTAGGATACCTGGGCATGTATCTGGGTACCTCTGCTATACTGGGGAATCCCTGCTATACTAAGGACTCTGTGTATACCTGCAGATATACCTGCAGATATCTTTTAACCCCTTCATACCCATTTACCTTGTCTGGAAGATGCTGCAGCAGGAACTATGGCGGTGAGTCGTAAGAGCATTTTCAGGGTGGAGGTTGGCGGAGTAATACGCTTAGCTGTATCAGAGGATATCACTCAATCTCTGGATACAACTTTTGGGGTATCCCATAACCCGGAACCCCGCTACAATATGCATTCTGCAAAGACTTTCTCCGCCAAACCCACTGTGGCAGTGAAAGGGTTAATCAGGTCAATAATAAAGGTATTATGCCCGGCTGGTTAATCCTAAACCGTGTTGGGACAGAAGGGGTTAAAATGTATTGACACCATAATACCATGTTTTCCCCTACACTACCTTTATTGTCCCTGTTTTGCAGCTCTGAAGCTAGCTGCAGTTAAATGAATGAATGTACTATGTGCTAACTGTATTTGCGACACAAGGGGGAGCTTCTAACGCTGTGCCAAGCGCTAAATTGCAGAAGTGTGCCTGCGAGTAAGTAGCTGTATTAAAGATAGGTATCAGTTTCCAGACCACTGACGTTGCAACCAAAGTCAATTGAATAAGTGGTAGGCGGTTTAGCTGAAGTGCCTTCTTGATACATGGTATCCTGCCGTCTCGTTATCCACTTGAGCTGAATTGGTGGCGTGTCTGTGGTTACCGATCAAAGCCAGGACAGATACATTGTATGCCGACTTGTAACCCAGACCGATTGTAGGTCAAACCGCAACCCACATCACTGAGCCACTTCAATTAAGTGGATAACTTGCGTTAGGAAAGAGCTAGGTAAAAAGAAACCATGACCATACATATAAGCAGTGGTCGACAAATCACCAAAAAATCTACTCGCCGAACAAAAAAATCTACTCGCCACCTAATACCAAACGTGTGCTGCTTGGGCCAATAGGAGCTCGCCACGATGTTAAATCCACTCGCCCGGGGCGAGCAAATGTATAGGTTTGTCGAACACTGCATATAAGTTTTATATTTGTTGACCCAGGAGGCTAGGGAGAAGTCGGCTTTCATTACTCCAAGTGGCCTCTGAGTTTTTGGTGATGCCATTTGGAATGAAGAATGCCCTGGTTACCTTCCAACGCCTGGTCAACCGGTTACTGGAGAGGATGCAGGGTTATGCCAGGGCCTAACTGGACGACATTGCTGTATTTAGTAATGCCTGGGAATCCCATTTAGTGCATGTAGCTGCGGTGATAGCCAGGATTGGGGAAGCGGGTCTCACTTTAAAACCCACCAAGTGCTTGGTAGGGATGGCTGAAGTTCTTTACTTAGGTCACAGGGTGGGTGGTGGGCATCTTAAACCAGAGCCAGCCAAAGTGGAAGCTATAGACCAGTGGCCTGTCCCCAAAACTGAGAAGCAGGTTATGGCTTTCTTGGGCACCACAGGTTACTACAGAAAGTTTGTCCCACAGTACAGCGCCGTGGCCAAACCCTTGACCGACTTCACCAAGAAGCGACAGCCTGCGCTGGTAGTCTGGTCTCCTGCCTGTGAAGTTGCCTTCCAGGCTCTCAAGGCAGCGCTGGCCAGTGCCCCCCATCTTGGCTGCTCCTGACTATACCAAACAGTTCTTGGTGCAGACCGATGCCTCCGACTATGGCATCGGCGCTGTACTCAGCCAAGTATGGGAGAGGGGCAGTGAACACCCGGTGGTATACCTAAGTTGCAAGCTGTTGCCCAGAGAAGTGGCCTATGCCACAATTGAAAGGGAGTGTCTGGCGATTGTATGGGCTCTGCGGAAGCTCCAGCCATATTTATATGGTCGCCCATTTACTCTCATAACTGACCATAACCCTTGAGTTGGTTGCATTGGGTGTCAGGGGAAAATGCCAAACTGCTCCGCTGGAGTCTGGCTTTGCAACAATTCGACTTTACCATCCAGCACAAAAAGAGCAGCGAGCATGGCAATGCAGATGGACTGTCCCAGCAAGATAACCCCTCTGAAAGTGAATCCTCAAAAGCTGCCCCACTGGCCCAGTCACCGGGTGAGGTAGCTGGCCCACCGGGCACCTTTTGAGGAGGGGAGGTGTCATAATCTGGGGGTATGCCAGGCATAAATAAAGGGGTCACACCCAGCTGGCAGCCCTGAAATCATGATCGGGATACGAGGGGTTAACGTGTATTGGTTAATAACCTACATTCCCCCCACTACATCTGTTTTTATCCCAGAATAAGGCGACAACCCCCTGCAAGCCGTTATTGTATTAATATATGTATTAATCACATCAGGAGGGAAGGGGTTAACTATATTGTATGTATAATCCCGTGTTCCCCTCCCTCACATTTTCGGCTCCAGGTTGCAGAGACACGCTATCCAGCTGGTTTTTGGCTAGAAGTCAGTACATATACAGCTAAGATTGCACACATGTTTATAATGCAATTCATTCCCTGGAAAATGTATTTCAGAACTTGTCAATGTTTTTGCTATAAATTATAATATAGGGCAGAGCTCACCAAATGGAGCTTTGATGGGTTAAGTGTATGCAAGGGGAGAACATTTAAAGTCCTTTGTGATGTCCTACACTTCCCGACCCCTGTGGATAAATAACACCAGAGGCGAGACAAAATGCTGATCCAAGGGGCTATTACTAACCCCATTGAATATGAAGACCGGGTCTCACAACTAGGTGATAACCATTTCGCCACTTCAGCCAGACTTTTTGACTACAGATAATTTGGCTGTTTTCTAAGTGGGGGCTTGTTCAATGCCCACTGCGCATGTCTGGAGCTGTCAGGGGAGGGTTAAATCAGCTCTCCCACGTGACGTGGCAATGTCTGATAGGTGCAAGATAATCCGATGAGGCTCATGTCAAAAAACAGCTCCCTTAGCTTTAAAAAGGTGCATGCAGCCTCATCCCTGGGCTTGTCGTGATTTTCCTGATTCCTGAATGAACTGCTATTCCTAACATCGCAATATTAAATTTCCCAAAACCCAATAAGTGTTTATGTCAATTGTTAGTTGTTGGATTGTGCATGTCTGTCTAAATACCTGCAAGTTTATTTTACTAAGTCTTGTTCAATCTAAAGCCAGAGTGTTTGAGGTATAAGTGACTGATCTCCCGTGACAGTATCCTGTAGCAAGATTTGCCAATGTTTAGAAAAGAGGTTTCTAATTTTAGGGGCCATTGAGTTATATTGAGTAACAAAAGATACTTTGTTCTGTGCCCCCAAATTGTCCTCTTTTTTTTCTATATTCCAGAAGTTTATATCTCTGTCCATCTCCTGGACCAGAGAGTGTGTTCCTTCAAGTTCTCCTACAGGGTACTTACGCCCAATAAATTTATTCTTAAGTTCGTCCGCCTGTTTGGCAAACTCCCCAGGGCTGGAGCAATTGCGCTTCAGATGGACGAACTGTCCCTTAAGGATATTGCATATCCACTGAGGGTTGTGGTGGCTGTCTGCCAATAAATATTTGTTTGCTTGTCCCGGTTTAAAGAAAGTTTGTGTATGGATCTGGATTGTCAACAACACCAATATTGAGATCTAAAAAATTAATTTCTTTAGGGTCATTGACACTTAAATTTCAGATTCTTATTATTGTCATTAAGATACAAAACAAATGTGCCCAATAGCTCAAACTCCCATCCCAAATAAAAATAATATCATCAATGTAGCGCCGCCAGAGCACCAGATTCGCACCAAGTGGGCAGTTATACCAAATAGCCTCATCCTCCCAATGCCCCATAAACTGGTCGGCATAACTTGGTGCAAATCCGGTTCCCATGGCGGTGCCACATACCTGCACATAATAATGTAAATTGAAACAAAAATAATTGTGTAAGTATACAGTACATACCATCCAATAAAAATATCTTAAGAGCAGATGACAGTTGAATCGACTTCAAATGCTTCCTGTATAGCCCGACATCCCAGTCGGTGGTCTATGATGGTATACAGGGATGTAACATCCCCTGTCACCCATACATAGTGTGAAGATTGAGATAATGTGTGTGGCTCAGGCTATATAAAGACAGACTATCATCACCACCATTTTGGCCAAACCGCCATTTTGAGTGTTTCCTTGTATGTATGCTTATCTGTTTATTTGTGTATGATTTGTTAATGTTTGATTCTGCAGAGTATCGCTCCTAGTTGTAACTCGCCCTTGTATAATTCCTACGAGTCATGAAAGAAATTGAATTCTGGAGGAACATGAATTTCAGTTCCTATATGTGCAAGATCCAGTTTTCCCGGTCTTTTACTTCCTTCCAAAAATCCATAAAAATATCACACACCCCCCAGGGAGACCAATAATATCTGGGATTGGATCATTAACGGCTAACCTGTCTGAATTTATTGATAGCTACTTACAGGATAGTGTGAAAAAACAAAAATCTTATTTAAAAGATACCAGTGATGCAATTGGGGCCCTTAGGAACATAGAGTGGCAAGATAACTATATACTGGTGACCACCGATGTTACAGCCCTGTATACATCCATTAAACATGAGGATGGCTGCAGGGCGGTAAAAATGTTCCTAGAAAAAGAAGGGAAAATCCCAGGGGTACAGATAGAATTCCTCATCAGATGTATCCAATTTGTGTTAACCAAAAATTTATTTTGGTTCAATGATGAGTTTTACCTGCAATTATGTGGAACCGCCATGGGGACCAAATTTGCACCCAGCTATGCTAACCTACTCATGGCCATGTGGGAAGATCTGTACATATGGTCTTGGGTGGGTCGGGGTGCAAATTTGGTCACATGGCGGAGGTTCATTGATGATATTGTCTTTGTTTGGAAGGGTTCACTGGAGGATTTAGACACATTTTTTATGTATTTGAATAATAATGATCTAAACCTTAAATTTACTTCCACTTCTAGTAAGACCACTGTTAACTTTCTGGACCTAACAATATACATTGAAAATAATGTTATTAAGACAAAAAATTTCTTCAAAGATGTAGACGCAAACAACTACATCCTGCAGTCAAGCTGCCATCTAAACAGATGGATAAACAATATTCCATACGGCCAATACTGCAGAATTAAACGAAATTGCACTGATAATGAAGTGTATGAAGAACAATCTACTATATTGTCCAGAAAGTTTACAGAACGGAATTACAAACCCAATGTTATACAAAAAGCATTGGATAAAACAAGACAAGTATCAAGAGAGACTATGTTAACTCCTAAGGTAAAATCTAGTGGAGATGACAATTTAAAAGTACCCTTCATTACCCAATACAATAGGGATGCATACAAAATAAATAACATACTGAACAACCACTGGTCGATTCTAAAGAATGATCCCATCATAGGTACCTCTTTACCTGATAGTCCAAATGGTGTATAAAAAAGCACCAAATATAAAGAAATTAGTAGCACCTAGCGCCTTGAGGGGTTCCCCAAATATAAAAAACCCCACGTGGTTAGAACCCCCTAAAGGATTTTTTGATTGTAAATTTTGCACAGCCTGCCATTACAGTTGTAAAACTACAAATACCTTCCAATCCAACATTACGAAGAAGGTATATAATATAAAACAACATTTAAACTGTAGATCCAACTTTGTTGTATATTTGATCGAATGCGAGTGTGGTCTACAATACATAGGGAAAACCATTAGACCCTTGAAAACACGTATTTTGGAACACATAGGGAATATAAAAAGAAAAATGACAACCCATAGTGTTCCAAACCACTTTCTAATGGCACATAACGCGGACCCTAAAGGGTTAAAATTCAAAGCAATAGAGCAAGTTATGCCCCATTGGAGAGGGGGAAATAGACACACAGCATTGATCAAAAGAGAGTCATTCTGGATGTATGAACTAAAAACTATGTCCCCGTCCGGTTTGAACCTAGATTTCGATTTGAAACCTTTTTTGTGATTTTAAATGAATTAACTCTTTGTTTTTACTCTCATTTTAGAAATTGCCTTTACCAAGAATGACTAATGTTATGTACTTTCCATCTATAGCCCCCTAGAGTAGGGAACATTCCCTTTGACTACCTGTTTTTAATAATGCTGTTTAAATATTACACTGTAGCAATTTTAACATTTTATTTAAGTTTCAAAATCGATTTTATAACCATTTTAAAAATTTTATTGTTAAATGTGGTCTGAGGACATAATAAATTTATGTATTTTAAACCAAGTGTATAAAAATGTATGTTTTATGATTAACTGTATCAATTGTTTGTTACTTGCACTTTAATATTGTCAATAGATGACTAAAGAATATATTTCACAGAGATAGTCTCGCTTCACTCTCATTATAGCCTTAAATATCTATGATTAATGTGAATAGAATCAGGTGAATTACCAACCAATGAGAATAGAATTGAGGGTATATATATCCCCACTAAGCAATAGAAAGTCACTCCTGATGAAACCTATGTGGTGAAACGCGTAGAGTGACGCTCTATCCCTGAGACGGCTGGAACCCCAGGAAGTGGACGCGGCGGATGACATCACTTCCGGTGTTTGGAACGCACCGGTGGAACGCACGCCACGAGAGAGGGGAAGCGGAGACACCATCCACCCGGCCGGAGAGATCCATTGAGATCTAAAATGCTTACCTGTATTTGAAACAATGTGAGTGTAACTTGTTTTAATTACTTTTGATAAATTATACATACAGTCTGCACTATGTCCAGTTGTATCTTTTAAATAAGGTTCCTGGGAGTCCATATACACGGGGAAACACTGATTTCTGCATCTTCTGGGAACTGAGTGAACGCCTTAAAAGATACCTTTATGTGCCTGCAAAACCTCACACGTTTGTGAGTATATATTTAGAGAGCAGTGTCATCACTATTTGAGTTCACTAATTTTATCTTAAACAATATTGCACTATCATTATTTTATTCTTTTCACATATATTGCGCTTCCCGGAGACTTCATCGCCATGAAAGAAATTGAAACTGCATTCGTAAGAGGTTTTTCCTGCCTTAGACATTTCTGCTGACCTTAGGTTCTGTTATCTGACAGATACAGTACACACAGAGGGCTAAACAGGGTTACTCCTTAAAAGTCAGAAGGTTAAGGGGCCCACATTATGGTAATATAAAGGATAAGAATATAGCATGTGAAGCATATTTATGTATTAATAAGTATTTTTGTATGTTATCATATTGTTATTTATCTCTAAGCCAGCCCCCTTAAGGGGCGTATTACACATTTTGAAATGTATAAAAATGTGATACCAAGCAATATGTTTTCAGAGTCATGAGTTCATTTATGAATTCTCTCTCACTTGTACCTTGGTGCAGATAAACTCACGTTGATACTTTGAACCCTTTGAGTCCATTGATTTTATTTCTACGCTTTCACAGATGGCGCCCGAATAGGGACCCCAATACCTCGGGAACAGGAGACCCCAGACGGAGCAGCTGCCTACATTACTCAAACGTGCACACTTGGAATAAGGTATGGCTTTATCCTTTTTAACAGAAAAAGCCGTTAGATTAAATGTTTGAGTAATCTGTAGACAGTTTGTTCTTTATGGGCAACCTACCTGAGTGACGGGACACCCTGTATCACGTGAGTTTATCAATATTATACTGATCAGGTATTGTTGTTTTATATTATTGCCATAAACTCAGGTTATACCGTGTGCCGCTAAACGGCAGGGCCAAGTGACGGCCCGGAAAGTATAATAGTTATAAGATGGAAAGTCTCCTAAACTTGGGAAGAGAACTATTGTTAAGGAACAGCAGGTGGCTATTTTTAATACCACTGGTCCATAACTCTTTATTCTACTTATATTATACCAAGTGGTGGGCACCTTATTGGTACATGGTCAACTAAAGTTGATCGGTGTAATACGGTACATGGTCAACTAACATTGATCGGTGTAATACGGTACATGGTCAGCTAACGTTGATCGGTGTAATTCGGTACATGGTCAGCTAACGTTGATCGGTGCAATACAGAATTATGGGGAAACCTACGTTCTCAGCAGTTGCCGGCGAAGGGTACGTCCCTTGAAATTGTGTGGACTCTATGGCAATAATTTTTTTTAAAAATTGATATTTAGTGGTGCAGAGTATATTAAATAAGAAGGAAAGGGAAACATATCAGGCTCTATTTTGAAAATAGCTGCAGCATTAGTGGACCCCCCCCCCTTTTCCTCTTCCCCCTTCCCTCACCCTTTTTCACTGAAAGGTCACAGGACTTGCATGTCTGTGAGACATGGAAGTTAATTATTAACCTAGGAAGAAATGGCTTGAATTTAAGAATGTTAAAGTAGTTTTTAAGGAATAAATGCATTAATTCTGCAAAGAGAAAAGAAAAAGGGGACATCCTCTTTAAATAATTTTTTTTTGTTTGTTTGTTTTTGTCTTAGAAAGCTCATAGTAACTAGTTTGGGGGCATAATAATATACATGTCATGGAGTGAAATGTTTGTGTGTCACTCCAATAGTTATTGTATGTATGTATGTCTGTCATTATTACAAATAACAGATCATAATGATTTTGAATGAAATAATAATAAGGGTTAAAATAAACCTAGGCAGCATTGTATGTTAAAGTTTGTTAGTGTAATGTTTTAAAAGAAAATGTAAAATTTGGCAGTTGTAAAAAGATTTCTTTACACTCTGACTCAAGTATGAATTTGTATTTTTACTGTAGCACATTTTTGTTGTTCCTGGGCGTGGGAGATACTGTGTTACAATATTTAAATGATCTATTGATACAAATAAAATATGAAGTAGGATATAAGGAAGTATTAACTAAAGTTTTTTATGTGCTGATTTAAAGGAGTCAGGACTGAAGCAAGGTATATCTAGAACGCAAAGTTTTAAAAAGTAAATGTTTATTTTTTATTGTTGTAATATTAAACAAAAGAAAGAGTCTGATCTAATGCTGGAAGGAAGCTTTACTAAGTTTCACTCTGGCCCATAGGATTAAGATCATGTTGAAGTTTTGTTAATTGCCCGTAGAAAGTAGAATGAATGTTGATGGAAGATAAACTCAGAGAACGTGTGTGCGTGCGTGCGCGCGTGTGCAAGATAAGGAATTAGAAATAAATAGTAAATAAAACAATAAGATTTTTGTTTTATAGGAAGAGTTGCAGAAATGGTTTTGTTTTTATTTTTAGTTATCAAGGTTTCTCTGTTCAAACTTATAATAGGAAACTAACGGTTTGTTTTCTGAAATACACTGGTCTTGTCTGATTTTTGAACAGTAGTCATTTAAAAGAGGGAAGGTTAAAAGCAGCCAAGTGGGCTGGCCCCCCTCCTCCAGCTTAAAGAATGTACAAAGACCACGTTCCAGGCATGAAAAGTTAACTAGAAGCGGATAAAAAAAAAATGTTTAAAAGCAGCTTAGTTATAGTATGGGGAAAGAGAATGATATTGTAATTTATTTATTTTTGGACCGAGTTTGCAGGATCAAACAGGTCTGTTTTGGGTTTTTATCTTATTTTTTTGTAAAGTTCATTTTGCTCTGTATCAGAGAAGTGTGAAATTATGTTTATTTATTGTGCTTTCTGTTTTTGTATCCATTTTAGGATAAATACCTCATAGTTTATGGGCGTCTACCAGCAACAGTACTGGGTACGTCTGGTCTGCTGCACCAGTACGGGTTAAATTATTTACCAAAGCTGCCCTCCCCAGAATTGGCCAATACCCACTCAGCAGAAATGCTTTAGATGGCATAGCCCCTATTATGGAGGAATTATTACAAGAAGGGGTTATAATCCCCACATGCAGTATCCAAATTACCTCTACGCAGAAACCAGTAAACACATTTCAATTCTATTTGTTCTAATTAGATGTTTGGAAATTGTTTTATGATGTTGGTAAAAGCTTACAAGCACATGATATGTCAAGGGACAAAATCACTGATTGTTGTATTTTTGAGATACCATGAAAAATTAATCCTGAATAGGGGTGTATGAGAAGCTCAATTTTTTAGCTCTAAGCTGCCTCAATTTGTATAGCAGTCAGTGTATACTAGAATCCAGCGAATTCTAACCGCTTTGTTCAATGGCATGTTGCAGAAGCCCAGAAAACTTTAGCTGGTTATAGCCAATATTAAGCAGCTGAAGTTTGAAATTGTTTTATTAATAATACAGGCATACCCCGGTTTAAGGACACTCACTTTAAGTACACTCGCGAGTAAGTACATGTGCCCAATAGGCAAACGGCAGCTCACGCATGCGCCTGTCAGCACGTCCTGAACAGCAATACCGGCTCCCTACCTGTACCGAAGCTGTGCGCAAGCGGGGAGACTATAGAGCCTGTTACAAATGTGTTATTTACATCAGTTATGCACGTATATAACGATTGCAGTACAGTACATGCATCAATAAGTGGGAAAAGGTAGTGCTTCACTTTAAGTACATTTTCGCTTTACATACATGCTCCGGTCCCATTGCGTACGTTAATGCGGGGTATGCCTGTACAATAATATTTAATATGTATTTCCATATTTCAATAGTGTCAAAAGTATACTCGGTACATCACAAAGCGTACAATATAAACGAGTAAGCATAAAGTCATATATGAAATCATTTTTCCTATAAAGTTAACTGCATATGTGATGTATTTTTTTTTATAACTTTTAACCATTACCTCTCCTTTCCCTCCAAAAGGGTGTCTCAGTTTGAACCCTGATCTATAGCCTCTCATTTAAAGAATGCAACAGTAGGCAATCCAGATTTTATTTTTTAAGCAGTAGCTATTGTCAAATTCATGATTGATATATATAAATATAAATATATATATATATATATATATATATATAATATATTTATATATATATCAATTTTTTTTTTAAATCTCAAGCTGCTGATGTTTTAAATACCATCATCCTTTATGTCGTACTGTATATTGTTCACATGGCATAGGATTTGCATATGAACAAAAGAGAGGATAATTTATATGATTTTCCATAACACACCTGTCTACATGCGGATGCCAAGACAGTGGTGAAAAACCAAAAAATTGTGTGCTGATACTAAATTATAATGGCTAAAAGTGCTCTCCTTGTGCTTTTAATGAAATGTTTAAGTTTCTCCAAACTTAGGTGCAGCTTATACAGTCTACCAAGGAGAATACAAAGCAGCATCATCGTAAGAAAAAAGTGCCGGCACCACCGTAAACAGCTAACAAAGACAAAGAATCATCAAGCCAGCGTTCTGACGGGTTTTCCCTGACCGCTGACCAACAGTTAGTGTATCTAGGCACAATAATCCTAGAACATTTAACCACCGAGGAATTAAGACTTCAGGCAAGGCCCGGTCTTAAACGAACAATTTGTTTTTTCAGGACTCAATATTATTATTTTATGCTTTAGAGTGTGTTTTTAAGATGTATGCCCCGCTAGGCAAGATCAGCCTACGTCATCCAGATGATGACAAGGGATGATCAGTTATGAAATATTTGTAATGTTTATTGTTTTGTGGTCACATCATTTTGCAGACAATCATACAATCTCGCACAATGCTACACAGGTTAATGGGTCACAAGGGAATATATACAATGATTCCGCCATACTCTAGTGGCCCCCAATGACGTAAGAGAGAATTATATTTAACCCCTTGAGTAGGGATACCTTACACTAATGCCGAATTTAAAAAAAAAATGAAATGTTAATTTGAATTTGTTTACAGGGAACTTTTCTAAACTTTTAAAACCGAATTCCACTGGTGAAAGAGGTTCCTGTAGGTGGATTTTACACTGGGAACAACAAATCAATTTATGGGTCAGGTGTCTCCACCAACCAATGAAACTTGTATGAAAATGTATTTACAGCCCTGAACTAAAAATTTACAGGGAGAATGTGGCCTTAATTTTTCAGCTTTAATTAGGATAGTAAAAGGTGCTTGCACAAATTCTAGTTTACCAATGAGAGTGTATTGGCTTTGTGGAAAATGGGCCTACAGAGTGTTACCATGTGGTTGGACGGGGTCCTGCTATCTAGGTACAGTTGTACCTGCCTTTACAATGACTAAAGAATTACCCACTGGCAGGATCAGGAATAGCAGAGCCACTTCCAACGCACAGGGGTTGAAAAGTAGTCTATGGAAAGAACAATTTTGGGCTAGCTTATTTCCTAATGTAGGAGTTGGGTTGCTATATGACAGGCTCAATGTACTTACAGATGTACTGGATGATGTCCTCAATCATACAACTACATCCATTAACTTACTCAACCAGGAACAGGTACAGATTAGATTAATGGCCCTACAGAATACACCCTTCCTTGAAAAAGAACGCTGTGACGTTCGAAACGCGTTGGATGGGTCTTTTGTCACATTAAAGTGCCCTTTTAATTATTTTTCGTTTTGGGTCCTTCCTGCTCCGTTTGTGCTGGTGCGCTTTTGGTCTCCTTTTTCCCTACAGAATAGAATGGCTCTGGACTATATTTTAGCATATGTGCCCTAGTTAAGGAGCAATGTTGTGTTTTTATTAGAGATCAAAGTGGTAAGATTGAGCATGAGCTAGAGAAGATCGCAGAGATATAGGAGAGATTAAGGAAAGGCGGAGATGAGAGGTGGGTTTTGTTAGGAATTACCAAGTTGGTTGGTTTCTTAGAAGCGAAACCGATGAATGGATTTGTCTGTGTGTTTGCTGTTCTGATTGTTTTGTATGTCTGTGTCATGTGCAGTAAATCCATACGGCAAAGCTGTGTAACACCCTCTACCCAGGCCATGCCACTGATCAGACACCACGGAAGATGCAATCTCAGAAGGAAAAGTCAGTCATCCTCAATGGAATACAGATGAAGATGATGGCAGAAAGACCAACCTGGCTGATATGATAAGCCAATGTAAAGGGGGGGTTAAGGCTGCACACCACAATATATAAACAAATACATACAGTTAACCGGTGCTGCTGGTTCAAGGAAGTACCTGCCAGGAATTTCCAAAGTACACTGAGGAAAAAGGAGAGATCCAGCGCTACACGGATTTCAAAATAATGAATTTATTGTGCCACACGACGTTTCGACCAACAGGTCTTTTTCAAGTGACAAGGCATACTCAAATGAGGGTCTACCTAGTATATATACCCTCCAACATTAATCAAACAAGTGTTTTTTCACTTGTTTGATTAATGTTGGAGGGTATATATACTAGGTAGACCCTCATTTGAGTATGCCTTGTCACTTGAAAAAGACCTGTTGGTCGAAACGTCGTGTGGCACAATAAATTCATTATTTTGAAATCCGTGTAGCGCTGGATCTCTCTCCTTTTTCCTGATATGATAAGCCAGCAGCTCTGTGAGTTTCCAGAACTATCAAAGTCATGCAAACTTGGGCCCTCCAGGCCAGCGCGACGTTTCTGGAGTTTTATCTGAATTATCCTTAAAAGACTATGTTTCAAGAATAAAAAGAGAGGACTGTGAAGATTGAGATGTGTGTGGCTCAGGCTATATAAAGACAGACTATCATCACCACCATTTTGGCCTAACCGCCATTTTGAGTGTTTGCTTGTATGTATGCTTATCTGTTTATTTGTGAATGTTTGATCCTGCAGAGTATCGCTCCTAGTTGTAACTCGCCCTTGTGTAATTCCTACGAGTCATGAAAGAAATTGAAGTTGCATTCGTAAGAGGTTTTTCCTGCCTTAGACATTTCTGCTGACCTTAGGTTCTGTTATCTGACAGATACAGTACACACAGAGGGCTAAACAGGGATACTCCTTAAAGTCAGAAGGTTAAGGGGCCCACATTATGGTTATATATAGGATAAGAATATAGCTTGTGAAGCATACTTATGTATTAATAAGTATTTTTGTATAAGTCATCATATTGTTATTTATCTCTAAGCCAGCCCCTTAAGGGGCGGATTACTCATTTTGAAATGTATAAAAATGTGATCCAAGCAATATGTTTTCAGAGGCTTGAGTTCATTTATGAATTCTCTCTCACTTGTACCTTGGTGCAGATAAACTCACGTTGATACTTTGAACCCTTGACTCATTGATTTTATTTCTACGTTTTCACAATAGTCAGGGCGCCATTCAACATCACGCAGGATTTGTAAAATAGGAGTAGTATCCCGTAAATGAGATTTAAGTTTAACAACTAGTGGCTGCAAATGTAAATCACTAAATTGAGACAAATTAGACGTTAATGATTGGATGCCGGAAATAATAGGATGTCCGGGTGGTTCCTGTAGACATTTGTGTATTTTGGGTATAATACAAAAAAAAGGTAAACGCGGGTTCAAAATATTAAGATACTCGTACTCCTCCTGCGTGATGGCTTTACTGGCAAGTCCCTTATCCAATAGGGAAACCAACTCAGAATGGTACTTACTTGTGGGTCCGTGGCAAGGGGGACATAGTAGGTTGTCTCCTCCTCCTCAAATCGAGTCGTTACTCTCTAACAATTTCAAAGCTGTTTTTTCTTGTCCATTTAAATGTACGGCTCGACTGTTCCAGATCAACGCAAGACCATTTCCACAAAGGTACTAACCAGGTGTCACTATCCACAGATCTCATATTACATCGCTTAATATTTCCTCTCTTCCCCCTCTCCCCCCCCCCCCCCCCCCAGGAATATATGTTCCCTCTACTTCCTCCACTCTAAAAACAAACAAAAAAAACGAGAAAGCCGGTTTAATACTCTGGGAGGGGAGAGTGATATATATATATATATATACATACACACACACACACACTCCCTTCTGCTTCTTGCGCAGGTGCCCTTGCAGAGAGAATCTGGTATGGATGGCAGATACAATAGATTTGTTCAAAACAAGGTTGGACATCTTTTTAGATGGGAAAGGTATACAGGGATATACCAAATAAGTATACATGGGAAGGATTTTGATCCAGGGATTAATCCACATGAAACAGAACATATAGTCCAAGATTGGTGCAACAGAAGAAATCCAGAGATATAGCAGATCTCATAACATTAAGGACATCGGATTCCTAGTTTGAAACTTATGTATAACTCCTTAAGAGCACTTGACAATGTTGTCATCCCAATAAGAGTTCATAAGCACGTGACTGCCAATTTGGCTTAAATCTTAAAGTGGGATTTATTGGGTAGTAGGGGGACACAAAACCAAAGGCTAGGGATCCCCTTTTCCCCAACCACACTCAGATAAAGTCACAGAACAATATGGGTAATGCAATAAGTGTAATATCAAAGTCCACTCACTGTTGATAACAGGTAGAAGGAGCAGGGAATCCATGTAGGCGTACAGCCATCTTGATTGAAGATCAGGAAAGGAACCCTCTAGGGAGGAAAGCGGAGCACAGCCCGAAACGCGTCAGAGTGGGTGGTTGGTGTATTTTTATGGTGTCTCCCCCCCTCTTTTGGATCATTAAAGGAGTTTTTAACCTCTAGTTTGCTGGTTCCTGCTTTTTTTGTCTCTGGGCTGTGCTCCACTTTCCTCCCTAGAGGGTTCTTTTCCAGGGATTAATCCGATTGCCAATTCTTGGAGTCAGGAAGGAATTAATTTTTCCCCTTAATGGGGTTTTTTGTTTGCCTTCCTCTGGATCAATAAGTAAGTATAGATATAGGATAAAGTATCTGTTGTCTAAATTTAGCACAGCTTGAACTTGATGGACGTACGTCTTTTTTCAACCTCATCTACTATGTAACTATGCAACCATGTAACTATGTAACCATGACCCAAAGTGCGCGGCGTGAGAGCGGCCGACCCAAAGTGCGCGCCGTGAGAACACATGACAATCTACAAAGAGAATAGTTTGAATGATTTTAACCCCTTGGCTCCCAGCAGCGCGGCGCGCTCACGCTGCGAGCGTCTCAGAGCAGCAGCAATGTCTGCAAATAACCCGATCCTGGAAACGTGGGCTGTCTGCTCGGACCACGTGCGCTCGGACCACGTACACTCGTCCTGCTGCTTGCAATCCTTTCCCGCTCCATTTGCTCCCCTCCCCCCGTAATCCCACGGCGCAGCTCATGTG
Organism: Ascaphus truei; assembly: GCF_040206685.1. Taxonomy (NCBI): domain Eukaryota; kingdom Metazoa; phylum Chordata; class Amphibia; order Anura; family Ascaphidae; genus Ascaphus; species Ascaphus truei. Next base: position 210,969 of record NW_027456841.1, read on the forward strand.
GGAGCCCAGTAATATTTGGTGGTTCCGTTCAGTCCATATGGAAGAAGGGGACGTGCTCAGTCCATTTGTGACCACCATTAAATCAGTGGGTGATACGCAGTTCATCGGGGGGGTCCTCCCTTTGTTTTGTAAGGGCGGAGAGTCCATCTGGGATCCCCATTAATTCTTGGGGGGGGGGGGGTGTGCCACGTTCAATTCATCTCGAGTCCCCCCTTATTTCTCAGGGGTGTGCTCTCTTCACCTGGGGCCCCCATGAATGTTGGGGGGCATGCTCAGTCCCATTTGGATCCCCCCCCATGATTTCTCTGGGGGGGGGGGTGGCTCAGTCCATCTGGGCCGCATCCAGCTCGTCCAGGAACCTGCGACATTTCCCCATCAGAACCTTCACCGCCTCGCTGACCAGAACCTCCGCCGCCAGGATCCCGGTGGACTCTATGGAGACTGAAGAGACGTGATTACAGCGAGATGAGGCAGACTGCAGGGGTTACGCACTCCTGGGACAGTCCCATTAACCTATACACAGTCACTCACAGCCGGGAGAGACGTGATTACAGCGAGATGAGGCGGATCTGCAGGGGTTACGCACTCCTGGGACGGTCCCATTAACCTATACACAGCCACTCACAGCCGGGAGAGACGTGATTACAGCGAGATGAGGCAGACTGCAGGGGTTACGCACTCCTGGGACAGTCCCATTAACCTCCTATACACAGCCACTCACAGCCGGGAGAGACGTGATTACAGCGAGATGAGGCGGATCTGCAGGGGTTACGCACTCCTGGGACAGTCCCATTAACCTCCTATACACAGCCACTCACAGCCGGGGAGAGACGTGATTACAGCGAGATGAGGCGGATCTGCAGGGGTTACGCACTCCTGGGACAGTCCCATTAACCTCCTATACACAGCCACTCACAGCCAGGGAGAGACGGCGCTCACACCCGCAGTGACTGTACTACCCCCTGTGTGGGGTGTGTGGGGTACTTACAGCCGGGGAGATGTAATGTACGACAGTGACTGCGTTACCCCGTGTGTGGGTGTGTGGGGTACTTACAGCCGGGGAGATGTAATGTATGGCAGTGACTGTGTTACCCCGTGTGTGGGTGTGTGGGGCAGTTACAGATGTAATGTACGGCAGTGACTGCGTTACCCCGTGTGTGGGTGTGTGGGGCAGTTACAGATGTAATGTACGGCAGTGACTGTGTTACCCCATGTGTGGGTGTGTGGGGCAGTTACAGATGTAATGTACGGCAGTGACTGCGTTACCCCGTGTGTGGGTGTGTGGGGCAGTTACAGATGTAATGTATGGCAGTGACTGCGTTACCCCGTGTGTGGGTGTGTGGGGCAGTTACAGATGTAATGTATGGCAGTGACTGTGTTACCCCGTGTGTGGGTGTGTGGGGCAGTTACAGATGTAATGTATGGCAGTGACTGCGTTACCCCGTGTGTGGGTGTGTGGGGCAGTTACAGATGTAATGTATGGCAGTGACTGCGTTACCCCGTGTGTGGGTGTGTGGGGCAGTTACAGATGTAATGTATGGCAGTGACTGCGTTACCCCGTGTGTGGGTGTGTGGGGCAGTTACAGATGTAATGTATGGCAGTGACTGCGTTACCCCGTGTGTGGGTGTGTGGGGCAGTTACAGATGTAATGTACGGCAGTGACTGTGTTACCCCGTGTGTGGGTGTGTGGGGCAGTTACAGATGTAATGTATGGCAGTGACTGTGTTACCCCGTGTGTGGGTGTGTGGGGCAGTTACAGATGTAATGTACGGCAGTGACTGTGTTACCCCGTGTGTGGGTGTGTGGGGCAGTTACAGATGTAATGTACGGCAGTGACTGTGTTACCCCGTGTGTGGGTGTGTGGGGCAGTTACAGATGTAATGTATGGCAGTGACTGTGTTACCCCGTGTGTGGGTGTGTGGGGCAGTTACAGATGTAATGTATGGCAGTGACTGCGTTACCCCGTGTGTGGGTGTGTGGGGCAGTTACAGATGTAATGTACGGCAGTGACTGTGTTACCCCGTGTGTGGGTGTGTGGGGCAGTTACAGATGTAATGTATGGCAGTGACTGTGTTACCCCGTGTGTGGGTGTGTGGGGCAGTTACAGATGTAATGTACGGCAGTGACTGTGTTACCCCGTGTGTGGGTGTGTGGGGCAGTTACAGATGTAATGTATGGCAGTGACTGCGTTACCCTGTGTGTGGGTGTGTGGGGCAGTTACAGATGTAATGTATGGCAGTGACTGTGTTACTCCGTGTGTGGGTGTGTGGGGCAGTTACAGATGTAATGTACGGCAGTGACTGCGTTACCCCGTGTGTGGGTGTGTGGGGCAGTTACAGATGTAATGTACGGCAGTGACTGCGTTACCCCGTGTGTGGGTGTGTGGGGCAGTTACAGATGTAATGTACGGCAGTGACTGTGTTACCCCGTGTGTGGGTGTGTGGGGCAGTTACAGATGTAATGTACGGCAGTGACTGTGTTACCCCGTGTGTGGGTGTGTGGGGCAGTTACAGATGTAATGTACGGCAGTGACTGTGTTACCCCGTGTGTGGGTGTGTGGGGCAGTTACAGATGTAATGTACGGCAGTGACTGTGTTACCCCGTGTGTGGGTGTGTGGGGCAGTTACAGATGTAATGTATGGCAGTGACTGTGTTACCCCGTGTGTGGGTGTGTGGGGCAGTTACAGATGTAATGTACGGCAGTGACTGCGTTACCCCGTGTGTGGGTGTGTGGGGCAGTTACAGATGTAATGTACGGCAGTGACTGTGTTACCCCGTGTGTGGGTGTGTGGGGCAGTTACAGATGTAATGTACGGCAGTGACTGCGTTACCCCGTGTGTGGGTGTGTGGGGCAGTTACAGATGTAATGTACGGCAGTGACTGCGTTACCCCGTGTGTGGGTGTGTGGGGCAGTTACAGATGTAATGTACGGCAGTGACTGCGTTACCCCGTGTGTGGGTGTGTGGGGCAGTTACAGATGTAATGTACGGCAGTGACTGTGTTACCCCGTGTGTGGGTGTGCGGGGCAGTTACAGATGTAATGTACGGCAGTGACTGCGTTACCCCGTGTGTGGGTGTGTGGGGCAGTTACAGATGTAATGTACGGCAGTGACTGTGTTACCCCGTGTGTGGGTGTGTGGGGCAGTTACAGATGTAATGTATGGCAGTGACTGCGTTACCCCGTGTGTGGGTGTGTGGGGCAGTTACAGATGTAATGTATGGCAGTGACTGTGTTACCCCGTGTGTGGGTGTGAGGGGCAGTTACAGATGTAATGTATGGCAGTGACTGTGTTACCCCGTGTGTGGGTGTGTGGGGCAGTTACAGATGTAATGTATGGCAGTGACTGCGTTACCCCGTGTGTGGGTGTGTGGGGCAGTTACAGATGTAATGTACGGCAGTGACTGTGTTACCCCGTGTGTGGGTGTGTGGGGCAGTTACAGATGTAATGTATGGCAGTGACTGTGTTACCCCGTGTGTGGGTGTGTGGGGCAGTTACAGATGTAATGTATGGCAGTGACTGCGTTACCCCGTGTGTGGGTGTGTGGGGCAGTTACAGATGTAATGTATGGCAGTGACTGCGTTACCCCGTGTGTGGGTGTGTGGGGCAGTTACAGATGTAATGTACGGCAGTGACTGCGTTACCCCGTGTGTGGGTGTGTGGGGCAGTTACAGATGTAATGTATGGCAGTGACTGTGTTACCCAGTGTGTGGGTGTGTGGGGCAGTTACAGATGTAATGTATGGCAGTGACTGTGTTACCCCGTGTGTGGGTGTGTGGGGCAGTTACAGATGTAATGTACGGCAGTGACTGTGTTACCCCGTGTGTGGGTGTGTGGGGCAGTTACAGATGTAATGTACGGCAGTGACTGTGTTACCCCGTGTGTGGGTGTGTGGGGCAGTTACAGATGTAATGTATGGCAGTGACTGTGTTACCCCGTGTGTGGGTGTGTGGGGCAGTTACAGATGTAATGTACGGCAGTGACTGTGTTACCCCGTGTGTGGGTGTGTGGGGCAGTTACAGATGTAATGTACGGCAGTGACTGCGTTACCCCGTGTGTGGGTGTGTGGGGCAGTTACAGATGTAATGTAAGACAGTGACTGTGTTACCCCGTGTGTGGGTGTGTGGGGCAGTTACAGATGTAATGTACGGCAGTGACTGTGTTACCCCGTGTGTGGGGTGTGTGGGGCAGTTACAGATGTAATGTACGGCAGTGACTGTGTTACCCCGTGTGTGGGTGTGTGGGGCAGTTACAGATGTAATGTACGGCAGTGACTGTGTTACCCCGTGTGTGGGTGTGTGGGGCAGTTCCAGATGTAATGTACGGCAGTGACTGTGTTACCCCGTGTGTGGGTGTGTGGGGCAGTTACAGATGTAATGTATGGCAGTGACTGCGTTACCCCGTGTGTGGGTGTGTGGGGCAGTTACAGATGTAATGTACGGCAGTGACTGTGTTACCCCGTGTGTGGGTGTGTGGGGCAGTTACAGATGTAATGTACGGCAGTGACTGTGTTACCCCGTGTGTGGGTGTGTGGGGCAGTTACAGATGTAATGTACGGCAGTGACTGTGTTACCCCGTGTGTGGGTGTGTGGGGCAGTTACAGATGTAATGTACGGCAGTGACTGCGTTACCCCGTGTGTGGGTGTGTGGGGCAGTTACAGATGTAATGTATGGCAGTGACTGTGTTACCCCGTGTGTGGGTGTGTGGGGCAGTTACAGATGTAATGTATGGCAGTGACTGTGTTACCCCGTGTGTGGGTGTGTGGGGCAGTTACAGATGTAATGTACGGCAGTGACTGTGTTACCCCGTGTGTGGGTGTGTGGGGCAGTTACAGATGTAATGTACGGCAGTGACTGTGTTACCCCGTGTGTGGGTGTGGGGGGCAGTTACAGATGTAATGTATGGCAGTGACTGCGTTACCCCGTGTGTGGGTGTGTGGGGCAGTTACAGATGTAATGTATGGCAGTGACTGTGTTACCCCGTGTGTGGGGCAGTTACAGATGTATTGTATGGCAGTGACTGTGTTACCCCGTGTGTGGGTGTGTGGGGCAGTTACAGATGTAATGTACGGCAGTGACAGTGTTACCCCGTGTGTGGGTGTGCGGGGCAGTTACAGATGTAATTTATGGCAGTGACTGTGTTACCCCGTGTGTGGGTGTGTGGGGCAGTTACAGATGTAATGTACGGCAGTGACTGTGTTACCCCGTGTGTGGGTGTGTGGGGCAGTTACAGATGTAATGTACGGCAGTGACTGTGTTACCCCGTGTGTGGGTGTGTGGGGCAGTTACAGATGTAATGTACGGCAGTGACTGCGTTACCCTGTGTGTGGGTGTGTGGGGCAGTTACAGATGTAATGTATGGCAGTGACTGCGTTACCCCGTGTGTGGGTGTGTGGGGCAGTTACAGATGTAATGTATGGCAGTGACTGTGTTACCCCGTGTGTGGGTGTGTGGGGCAGTTACAGATATAATGTATGGCAGTGACTGCGTTACCCCGTGTGTGGGTGTGTGGGGCAGTTACAGATGTAATGTATGGCAGTGACTGTGTTACCCCGTGTGTGGGTGTGCGGGGCACTTACAGATATAATGGTCTCGCACCCGCGCCATCTTGACCAGGTTCTTTAACTCCTCGTGGCGGAAGATCTCCCGGCTGCACGTGTCCATGCGGGAGTCCTGTACACGGGCCACCTTCTTACCTACGCGGGAGAGGAGGGTCAGGCGTGGGGGAAGAGGGAGAGAGAGCACACACAGGGCAGCCATTAAATGTATCCCACTAAAAAAAACAGACAGGACCCAAATCTCAGCGTCCACATGGACGACAAACATACAAGGAGATGGTCACTGTTGGACCGCTCTGACCGGGACCTCTTGCTTATGCCGCCGGTCCCTCCCACAGCCGGGTTACAAGCAGAAGAGACGTATACAATGGGCAGCGGTCAGATGACTTGGCCCCGATCTGACGACCTCTCTCAGGAACGCACCATTTACAACGTCCACCGCGATGACCCCGGGTGAGAAGCAGCGCTGTAGGGTGTCTGCGAGGTCGCCCTCTACGGGGTGTAACAGGGTGATCTCGGGAAGCAGCCGGTAACTGGCCGTGGCAACGGGCGAGAACTTGGCGTGGTCTTTACCTGTGGGGGATAGGAAACATGCCAATCGTGTGGGGGAGCCTGACCACTCGCATCACCCCCAAACTCCGAGTATCCCCAGCCCTAAGCCTTGTTGTCCGTGGGAACACACGCTCCCAAACTCCGAGCACCCCAGTCCTAAGCCTTCCTGTCCGTGGGAACACACGCCCCCATACTCAGAGTACCCCCAGTCCTAAGCCTTGCTGTCCGTGGGAACACGCCTCCAAACTCCGAGCACCCCCAGTCCTAAGCCTTGCTGTTTATGGGAACACACGCTCCCAAACTCCGAGCACCCCCAGTCCTAAGCCTTGCTGTCCGAGGGAACACACGCTCCCAAACTCCGAGCACCCCCAGTCCTAAGCCTTGCTGTCCGTGGGAACACGCCTCCAAACTCCGAGCACCCCCAGTCCTAAGCCTAGCTGTCCGTGGGAACACACGCCCCCAAACTCCGAGCACCCCCAGCCCTAAGCCTTCTTGTCCGTGAGAACACACGCCCCCAAACTCCGAGTACCCCCAGTCCTAAGCCTAGCTGTCCGTGGGAACACACGCCCCCAAACTCCGAGCACCCCCAGCCCTAAGCCTTCTTGTCCGTGAGAACACACGCCCCCAAACTACGAGCACCCCCAGTCCTAAGCCTTGCTGTCCGTGGGAACACGCCTCCAAACTCCGAGCACCCCCAGTCCTAAGCCTTGCTGTTTATGGGAACACACGCTCCCAAACTCCGAGCACCCCCAGTCCTAAGCCTTGCTGTCCGAGGGAACACACGCTCCCAAACTCCGAGCACCCCCAGTCCTAAGCCTTGCTGTCCGTGGGAACACGCCTCCAAACTCCGAGCACCGCCAGTCCTAAGCCTTCTTGTCCGTGAGAACACACGCCCCCAAACTCCGAGTACCCCCAGTCCTAAGCCTAGCTGTCCGTGGGAACACACGCCCCCAAACTCCGAGCACCCCCAGCCCTAAGCCTTCTTGTCCGTGAGAACACACGCCCCCAAACTACGAGCACCCCCAGTCCTAAGCCTTGCTGTCCGTGGGAACACACGCCCCCAAACTCTGAGCACCCCCAGTCCTAAGCCTGGCTGTCCGTGGGAACACACGCCCCCAAACTCCGAGCACCTCCAGTCCTAAGCCTTCTTGTCCGTGGGAACACACGCCCCCAAACTCCGAGCACCCCCAGTCCTAAGCCTTCTTGTCCATGGGAACACACGCCCCCAAACTCCGAGCACCCCCAGCCCTAAGCCTTGCTGTCCGTGAGAACACACGCCCCCAAACTCCGAGCACCCCCAGCCCTAAGTCTTGCTGTCTGTGGGATGTGAAGATTGAGATAATGTGTGGCTCAGGCTATATGAAGACAGACTATCATCACCTCCATTTTGGCGCAGTAGCCATTTTGAGTGTTTGAATGTATGTATATTTGTGTATGATCTGTGAATGTTTGATTCTGCAGAGTATCGCTTCTAGATGTAACCCACCCTTGTGTAATTCCTACGAGTCATGAAAGAAATTGAAGTTGCATTCGTAAGAGGTTTTTCCTGCCTTAGATATTTCTGCTGACCTTAGGTTCTGTTATCTAACAGATACAGTACACACAGGGCTAAACAGGGATACTCCTTAAAGTCAGAAGGTCAAGAGGCCCACATTATGGTAAATTATAGGATACGAATATAGCGTATGCAGCATATTTATATATCAATATGTATTTTTGTATAAGTCATCATATTTTTTTTATCTCTAAGCCAGCCCCCTTAAGGGGCGTATTACTCATTTTGAAATGTATAAAAATGTGATACCAAGCAATATGTTTGCAGAGGCATGAGTTCATTTTTGAATTCTCTCTCACCTTGTACCATGGTGCTGATAAACTCACTTGATACTTTGAACCCTTGACTCATTGATTTTATTTCTACGCTTTCACAGATGGCGCTCCCCGAATAGGGACCCCAATACCTCGGGACCAGGAGACCCCAGACAGAGCAGCTGCTACATTACTCAAACGTGCGCACTTGGAATAAGGTAAGGCTTTATCCTTTTTAACAGAAAAAGCCATTAGATTAATTGTTTGAGTAATCTGTAGACAGTTTGTTCTTTATGGGCAACCTACCTGAGTGATGGGACACCCTGTACCACGTGAGTTTATCAATATTATACTGATCAGGTATTGTTGTTGTTGTTTTATATTATTGCCATAAACTCAGGTTAGATTATACCTTATGCCAAATGGCAGGCCAATTCAGGGTTCAGGTGTAATAGTTAATAAGGTGGAAAGTCTCCTAAGCTTGTTGAGAGAACTATTGTTAAGGAACAGCAGGTAACTATTTTTTAATACCACTGGTCCTTAACTCTATATTCTACTTATATTATACCAAGTGGTGGGGCACCTTATTGGTACCCGATCGACTGGCGTTGATCGGGGATAGGTCAGATTATACCTTATGCTAAATGGCACGCCAATTCAGGGCTCAGAAGGTATAATAGTAATAAGGTGGAAAGTCTCAAAGAGTTGGGAAGAGAATTATTGTTAAGGAACAACAGGTGACTATTTTTGTTAAATACCACTGGTCCTTAACTCTATATTCTACTTATATTATACCAAGTGGTGGGCACCTTATTGGTACCCGATCAACTGGCATTGATCGGTGTAATGCAGGAGAATTATGGGGAACCTACATTCTCAGTCGCCGGCGAAGGGTACGTCCTTTGAAATTATGTGTGGACTTTATGGCAATAAAATGTTTTAAAAATGGATATTTAGTGGCGCAGAGTATATTAAATAAGAAGGAAAGGGAAACATATCAGGCTCTGTTTTGAAAATAGCTGCAGCATTAGTGGACCCCCCTTTTCCTCTTCCCCCTTCCCTCGCCCTTTTTCACTGAAAGGCCACAGGACTTGCATGTCTGTGAGACATGGAGGTTAATTATTAACCTAGGAAGAAATGGCTTGAATTTAGGAATGTTAAAGTAGTTTTTTAGGAATTAATGCATTAATTCTGCATGGAAAAAGAAAAAGGGGACATCCTCTTTAAATGTTTTTTGATCGTTTTTGTCTTAGAAAGCTCATAGTAACTAATTTGATGGCATAATAATATACATGTCATGGAGTGAAGTGTTTGTGTGTCACTCTGATAGTTATTGTATGTATGTCTTTAATCATATAGCACCATTAGTGTACATAGCGCTTCACATTGTCACGTGTAGTACTAAACATAAAAATAACAAATAATACAAATAACAGATCATAATGATTTTGAATGAAATAATAATAAGGGTTAAAATAAACCTATACAACAAAAAACTAAAATGCAAAAAGCTACTTCCAATATGACAAAAATACACAGTGAGATACATATACATACATATATATACATATATATACATATACATATATATATATCTCTCTTGTAAAAGGGTCATTTAAGTCTAATCCTTTTGTCAAAGTGTATTAAGCCTGCTGCCATTTACAAGGCATGACAGTAGCATTTAAAATAAACCTAGGAAGTATTGTATGTTAAAGTTTGTTAATGTAATGTTTTAAAAGAAAATGTCAAATTTGGCAGTTGTACAAATAATTCTTTACACCCTGACTCAAGTATGAATTTGTATTTTTACTGTAGCACATTTTTGTTGTTCCTGGGCGTGGGAGATACTGTGTTACAATATTTAAATGATCTATTGACACAAATAAAATATGAAGTAGGATATAAGGAAGTATTAACTAAAGTTTTTTTATGTGCTGATTTAGAGGAGTCAGGACTGAAGCGAGGTATATCTAGAATGCAAAGTTTTAAAAAGTAAATGTTTATTTTTTATTGTTGTAATAATAATAATAATATTAGACATAAGAAAGAGTCTGATCTAATGCTGGAAGGAAGCTTTACTAAGTTTCACCCTGGCACACAGGATTAATAGAATGTTGGAGTTTTGTTAATTGCCGTAGAAAGTAGAATGAATGTTGATGGAAGATAAACTCAGAGAATGTGCGTGTGTGTGCGTGTGCGTGTGCGTGTGCGTGTAAGAAAGATAAGGAATTAGAAATAAATAGTAAATAAAACAATAAGATTTATGTTTTATAGGAAGGGTTGGAAGATGGTTTTTGTTTTTTAGTTATCAAGGTTTCTCTGTTCAAACTTATAATAGGAAACTAACGGTTTGTTTTCTGAAATACACTGGTCTTGTCTGATTTTTGAACAGCAGTCATTTAAAAGAGGGAAGGTTGAAAGCAGCCAAGCGGGCTGGCCCCCCTCCTCCAGCTTAAGGAATGTACAAAGACCACGTTCCAGGCATAAAAAGTTAACTAGAAGCGGATAAAAAAAAAAGTTTAAAAAGCAGCTTAGTTATAATATGGGGAAAGAGAATGATTCTGTAATTTAATTATTTTTGGACTGAGTTTGCAGGATCAAACAGGTCTGTTTTGGTTTTTTTTATCTTATTTTTTGTAAAGTTAATTTTGCTCTGTATCAGAGAAGTGTGAAATTATGCTTGTTTATTGTACTTTGTTTTTTTTCCAGCTCTAAGCTGCCTCAACTTGTATAGCAGTCAGTGTATACTAGAATCCAGCGATTTTTAACATCTTTGTTCAACGGCATGTTGCAGAAGCCCAGAAAAAATTCGCTGGTTATACGCCAATATTAAGCAGCTGAAGTTTGAAATTGTTTTATTAATAATACAATAATATTTAATATGTATTTCCATATTTGAATAGTGTCAAAAGTATACTCAGTACCACAAAGCGTACAATATAAACGCGTAAGCATAAAGTCAGATATGAAATAATTTTTCCTATAAAGTTAACTGCATATGTGATTTTTTTTTTTTTATAACTTTTAACCATTACCTCTCCTTTCCCTCCAAAAGGGTGTCTCAATTTGAAACCTCATCTATAGCCTCTCATTTAAAGAATGCAACTGTAGGCAATCCAGATTTTATTTTTTTAAGCAGTAGCTATTGTCAAATTCATGATATATATATTTAAATCTCAAGCTGCTGATGTTTTAAGTGACCATCATCCTTTATGTCGTATATTGTTCACATGTCATAGGATTTGCATATGAACAAAAGAGAGGATAATTTATATGATTTTCCATAACACACCTGTCTATATGCGGACTCTGCCTATTTTGTTCATTGCAACATTACCTTGTGTGTGTTGTTTTGTTATTTATCCTTGAACATTTCTTGCCGATATGACTCCATTCATATTGTGTTGTGTTTTGTGCTGTCTACTCATTGCTACACATAGCAACATGTTATTTCATGAATATTCATGTAGAGAGGGATATACCCCATCTCTTTACATTTTCCAGCATAACTATTGGATAGCTTTATTTTGAGTCTGTTTGGGAACTAAGTATTAATGTGATAAGCTGCTACTACGCAGTGTTTTGTGGTGAAGCTAATTAGCATTGTTAGTATATTATGGTCACTGGCCCCTCATGTTCTGATAGGGCTTTACACTCGTGTTCATACTAGCATTTTTGTTTACCGTATACTGTGCGTTTCGTTCACATGGGGACTCTTATTTATGGTTTATTAGTTGTCATTTTATGCATTTCGTCAGTTTTTAGCTTGTAAAAAAGTTGTATACGTTTTAGTTGTGTTATAGTAGGTTTATGTGGATATTTCCCATTTGGTCTGCAATAATTTGATATTAGTGGTACTAGTTATATATAATAACTGGTACTTGATGTATATTTTACTGTTTACAATGAGTGCAAGCTTTAGGGACTTTTAGTGACAACCTCTTGTCACTTATCAGTGTTCTCTTACGATACTTCCCTATGCACCGTTGATTTTTTTCTTTTGTAAGTTGGTGAGCAAAGTGTTTTTGTGTTTATTTTATACGCGGATGCCAAGACAGTGGTGAAAAACAAAAAAATTGGGTTGATACTAAATTATAGTGGTTAAAAGTGCTCTCCTTGTGCTTTTATTAATGAAATGTTTAAGTTTCTCCAAACTTAGGTGCAGCTTATACAGTCTACCAAGGAGAATACAAAGCAGCATCATCGCAAGAAAAAAGTGCCGGCACCACCGTAAACAGCTAACAAAGACAAAGAATCATCAAGCCAGCGTTCTGACGGGTTTTCCCTGACCGCTGACCAACAGTTAGTGTATCTAGGCATAATAATCCTAGAACATTTAACCACTGAGGAATTAAGACTTCAGGCAAGGCCCGGTCTTAAAGGAACAATTTGTTTTTTCAGGACTCGATATTTTTTATGCTTTAGAGTGTGTTTTTAAGATGTATGCCTCGCTAGGCAAGATCAGCCTACGTCATCCAGATGATAAGGGATGATCAGTTATGAAATATTTGTAATGTTTATTGTTTTGTGGTCACATCATTTTGCAGACAATCATACAATCTCGCACAATGCTACACAGGTTAATGGGTCACAAGGGAATATATACAACTAGCTGAGAGACCCGGCGTTGCCCAGAATGTAAATAGATAAAATAAATTGATGTTTAAAATAAAAAGTATAATTTTTAGTAGTTCCAGTTGGAGCAAAGATATAAAAACAAAACCACAACTACAATGCGTGAGTAATAAATGTAGGCCAAGTACACACTGATACACACTGCGTGAGTAATAAATGTAGGCCATTTTGTGTAAGGACAGATTAATTTCTACATACAGGTGCAAAACATATGTTTTTTTTTATTCCCTTTTCAGTGAAGCAAATAAATAACAATATGTTTAGGCATCAAATGACAGTGAGGAGATACTCACAGCAGCCAATTAATATTGTAAAATGTAGATTCCAACTTATCCCTTTAAGAGATGTAACATTCATCTAATATGGATCTCATGTGATATTGACAGCATGACTGAGTTGTGGGATGACAGTGACTGTGTGTGTGTAGACATGGGTCAGTGTGTGTGTGTGTGTGTGTGTGTGTGTGTGTGTGTGTGTGTGTGTGTGTGTGTGTGTGTGTGTGTGTGTGTGTGTGTGTGTGTGTGTGTGTAGACAGGGCTCAGTGAGTGTGTGTGTACACAGGGGTGACAGCATGACTGAGTTGTGGGATGACAGTGACTGTGTGTGTAGACAGGTGTGTGTGTGGACAGGGGTGACAGTGAGAGATGGATGAAACTTAGCAAGGGTCTCAGTTGTGAGTGTGTGTACACAGGGGTGACAGTGAGTGAGTGTGTGTGTACACAGGGGTGACAGTGTGTGATGTAAACTTACCAAGAACTCCGCAGGGGTTCTCTGGGGGTATGGTGTCAGTGCAAGTGTGTGAGTGAAGTAGGTGTGTGTCAGTGATGTCACTGTACCTTTTGGCCAATGAGCATCGTGTGGGAGGCTGACTATGGGAGGGCGGACATAGTGTCTGTGTGTGTCACAGTGGAGCGTACCTCTTGGCCAATGAGAGTCGGGGTGGGGCGGGCAGACCCACAGACCAATCACATTCGCCACATCTAGCACTAACCATTCGAATTTATATATTAAGAGGATTCCCTGCCATACTCTAGTGGCCCCCACCGACGCAAGAGGGAATTACATTTAACCCCTTGGGAAAAAAGATAATACGTTTATTGACATTTGCAGATCTGTGTATATTAAATCTGGGGTAAATGAACCCTGTTGGGTGTGTGGATATATACCACATACACAAACAGCCCCTTGGGTTGGGATACCTTACAGTAATGACGAATTTAGAAAATGAAATGTCAATTTGAATTTGTTTACAGGGAACTTTTCTAAACTTCTAAACCGAATTCCACTGGTGAATGAGGTTCCTGTAGGTGGATTTTACACTGGGAACAACAATCAATTTATGGGTCTGGTGTCTCCACCAACCAATGAAACATGTATGAAAATGTATTTACAGCCCTGAACTAAAAATTTACAGCAAGGATGTGGCCTTAATTTTTCAGTTTTAATTAAGATAGTAAAAAGTGCTTGCACAAATTCTAGTTTACCAAGGGGAGTGTATTGGCTTTGTGGAAAATGGGCCTACAGAGTATTACCATGTGGTTGGACAGGGTCCTGCTATCTAGGTACAGTTGTACGTGCCTTTACAATGACCCACTGGCAGGATCAGGAATAGCAGAGCCACTTCCAACGCACAGGGGTTGAAAAGTAGTCTATGGAAAGAACAATTTTGGGCTAGCTTATTTCCTAATGTAGGAGTTGGGTTGCTATATGACAGGCTCAATGTACTTACAGATGTACTGGATGATGTCCTCAATCATACAACTACATCCATTAACTTACTCAACCAGGAACAGGTACAGATTAGATTAATGGCCCTACAGAATAGAATGGCTTTAGACTATATTTTAGCATCAAAGGGGGGCGTATGTGCCCTCGTTAAAGAGCAATGTTGTGTTTTTATTAGAGATCAAATTGGTAAGATTGAGCATGAGCTAGAGAAGATCGCAGAGATACAGGAGAGATTAAGGAAAGGCGGAGATGAGAGGTGGGTTCTGTTAGGAATTACCAAGTTGGTTGGTTTCCTAGGAGCGAAACTGATGAATGGATTTGTCTGTGTGCTTGCAGTTCTGATTGTTTTGTATGTCGGTGTCATGTGCAGTAAATCCATACTGCAAAAGGTGTGTAACACCCTCTACCCAGGCCATGCCACTGATCACAGATGACACCACGGAAGATGCAATCTCAGAAGGAAAAGTCAGTCCCCCTCAATGGAATACAGATGAAGATTATGGCAGAAAGACCAACTTGGCTGATATGATAGCCAGCAGCTCTGTGAGTTTCCAGACCAATCAAAATCATGCAAATTTGGACCCTCCAGGCCAGCGCGACGTTTCTGGAGTTTTATCTGAATTATCCTTAAAAGACTATTCTGGAAGCCAGAGGGTCACGTGTAGTATGACTTAGCTCAGATAGTGCCAACTCGCCCTCTTTCCTAAGCACGACAAGATCTGTTTCTTTTCTTAGTTTTATTGAGGGAAAACAGGATAAGGTACAGTCTCTTGTGTAGAGGTGTAGGTGTCTCTCTGTGTGTGCTCAGTGATCAAGGGAGGTGAAAAGATACTTCTTCATCACCATTACAGGGATTACAGCAGGGTACTCACAAGTCCAGGGAAAATGGTGGAAAGGATGAAGCAGTGTATGCTGGGTGTAAGATAGTCTGGGGACAGACCATCTGTGGGCAGAACAGAGGGGGAGACAGCAGACTAACCCATTTGGGAGAAAGGCTGGGGCTGCCATGGCAACTCACAGGAGTGCCTGGAGAAGCTGCAACATGTAGCAAAATGTAGCATCTTAATGCAGCAGACTGCTGGGAAGGGGGAAATGGCTCTGTATTATCACACAAGCATTGGAGTTGCATGTAGAACCAAATACATACAGCTGCCACTAAGCAGGCTGACAAGCAGGGCTGCAAGGACAAGGGGGGGGGGGGGGGGGGTGAGACAGAAATGCAGACAGGGGTATTCCTGTTCCATGACAAAGACTATGGTTTAAGAATAAAAAGAGAGGACTGTGAAGATTGAGATAATGTGTGTGGCTCAGGATATATGAAGACAGACTATCATCACCTGCATTTTGGCGCAGTAGCCATTTTGAGTGTTTGAATGTATGTATATTTGTGTATGATCTGTGAATGTTTGATTCTGCAGAGTATCGCTTCTAGATGTAACTAGCCCTTGTGTAATTCCTACGAGTCATGGAAAGAAATTGAAGTTGCATTCGAGGTTTTTCCTGCCTTAGATATTTCTGCTGACCTTAGGTTCTGTTATCTGACAGATACAGTACACACACAGGGCTAAACAGGGATACTCCTTAAAGTCAGACGGTCAAGAGGCTCACAAAATGGTAAATTATAGGATAAGAATATAGCGTATGTAGCATATTTATGTATCAATATGCATTTTTGTATAAGTCATCATATTTTTTTTATCTCTAAGCCAGCCCCCTTAAGGGGCGTATTACTCATTTTGAAATGTATAAAAATGTGATACCAAGCAATATGTTGGCAGAGGCATGAGTTCATTTTTGAATTCTCTCTCACCTTGTACCTTGGTGCAGATAAACTCACTTGATACTTTGAACCCTTGACTCATTGATTTTATTTCTACGCTTTCACAGGGAACACACGCCCCCAAACTCCGAGCACCCCCAGACCTAAGCCTTGCTGTCCGTGGGGACACACGCCCCCAAACTCTGAGCACCCCCAGTCCTAAGCCTGGCTGTCCGTGGGAACACACGCCCCCAAACTCCGAGCACCCCCAGCCCTAAGCCTTGCTGTCCGTGGGAACACACGCCCCCAAACTCTGAGCACCCCCAGTCCTAAGCCTGGCTGTCCGTGGGAACACACGCCCCCAAACTCCGAGCACCCCCAGTCCTAAGCCTTCTTGTCCGTGGGAACACACGCCCCCAAACTCCGAGCACCCCCAGCCCTAAGCCTGGCTGTCCGTGGGACACGTGTCCCCACGTCACTCACCGACCCCCTTGACACAGTGCGTGAGAACGTGGATCTCCTGTCTGTGGGAACACGTGGGACACGTGTCTCTGCCTCACTCACCGACGCCCTTGACGCAGTGCATGAGAACGTGGATCTCCTGCCCGGGGCGCAGCTGAGCGATCAGGATGTCGCCCAGAACGGGGCACGGGGCGTCTGCCTCGGAGAACAGGTCCGCCTGGTTCCCCTGAGGGACCCATTTCATGTGGCTAGTATACACTGAGAGAGGAGGAGGGTAGAAAGAGGGGGATGAAATAAGGGGGAGAGGGGGGACACGATGAGAGAAAAGGGGGGGAGGGGGGGACAGAGAGAGAAAAGGGGGAGAGGGGGGGGGACAGAGAGAGAAAAGGGAGATGGGGGGGGGGGGACAGAGACAAAAGGGAGATGGGGGGGGGGACAGAGAGAAAAGGGAGATGGGGGGGGACAGAGAGAAAAGGGAGATGGGGGGGACAGAGAGAAAAGGGAGATGGGGGGGGGACAGAGAGAAAAGGGAAAGGGGGGGACAGAGAGAGAAAAGGGAGAGGGGGGAGAGAACGGAGGGGGGAGAGAGAAGGGAGGGGGATGGAGAGAAGGGACGGGGGTGGAGAGAAGGGAGGGGGAGGGAGAAAATAGAGGGGGGAGAGAAGGGAGAGGGGGAGAGAAGGGAGGGGGGGGAGAGAAGGGAGGGGGGGGGAGAAGGGAGGGGGGGAGAGAAGGGAGGGGGGGAGAGAAGGGAGGGGGGGAGAGAAGGGAGGGGGGGAGAGAAGGGAGGGGGGGAGAGAAGGGAGGGGGGGAGAGAAGGGAGGGGGGGGAGAGAACGGAGGGGGGGGAGAGAACGGGAGGGGGGGAGAGAAGGGAGGGGGGAGAAGCAAGGGGGGGGGGAGAGAAGCGAGGGGGGGAGAGAAGCGAGGGGGGGAGAGAAGCGAGGGGGGGGAGAGAAGCGAGGGGGGGGAGAGAAGCGAGGGGGGGAGAGAAGCGAGGGGGGGGAGAGAAGGGAGGGGGGGGAGAGAGAAGGGAGGGGGGGGGGAGAGAAGGGAGGGGGGGGGGAGAGAAGGGAGGGGGGGGAGAGAACGGAGGGGGGGAGAGAAGGGAGGGGGGGGAGAGAACGGAGGGGGGGAGAGAACGGAGGGGGGGAAGAGAAGGGAGGGGGGGAGAGAAGGGAGGGGGGAGAAGCAAGGGGGGGAGAGAAGCGAGGGGGGGGGAGAGAAGCGAGGGGGGGAGAGAAGCGAGGGGGGGAGAGAAGCGAGGGGGGGGAGAGAAGCGAGGGGGGGGAGAGAAGCGAGGGGGGGGGAGAGAAGCGAGGGGGGGGAGAGAAGCGAGGGGGGGGGAGAGAAGCGAGGGGGGGGAGAGAAGGGAGGGGGGGGGAGAGAAGGGAGGGGGGGGGAGAGAAGGGAGGGGAGAACTGAGGGAGCTCTGGCAGGGAAGGGGTTAAGAATCGCAGTGCAGGACACCCCCCTCGGTGATTTGGAGAGGGGCTCTCACCCTTATGGTTCAGGTACAGCTCGTTGGGGTCAGAAGACTCTTTGCAAGCCTGCGGGTTCCTCGTACATTTCACATTCAGCTCAAACTGCAGGGTGTCAATTTCTGTGCCCTCCGCATCATCTAGGGGGCAAGCACAGGGTGAGAGGGAGGCAACAGGGGACGAGTAAGAGAGGGTGGGAGGACGAGTAAGAGAGGGGGGGGGGAGGACGAGTAAGAGAGGGGGGGGGAGGACGAGTAAGAGAGGGGGGGAGGACAAGTAAGAGAGGGGGGGGACGAGTAAGAGAGGGGGGAGGGAGTATGAGTAAGAGAGGGGGGGAGGGAGTATGTGTAAGAGAGGGGGGGAGTATGAGTAAGAGAGGGGGGGAGTGAGTATGAGTAAGAGAGGGGGGGAGTGAGTATGAGTAAGAGAGGGGGGAGGGAGTACGAGTAAGAGAGGGGGGAGAGAGTACGAGTAAGAGAGGGGGGGAGTACGAGTAAGAGAGGGGGGGAGTACGAGTAAGAGAGGGGGGGAGTACGAGTAAGAGAGGGGGGGAGTACGAGTAAGAGAGGGGGGGAGTACGAGTAAGAGAGGGGGGGAGTACGAGTAAGAGAGGGGGGGAGTACGAGTAAGAGAGGGGGGGAGTACGAGTAAGAGAGGGGGGAGTACGAGTAAGAGAGGGGGGAGTACGAGTAAGAGAGAGGGGGAGTACGAGTAAGAGAGAGGGGGGAGTACGAGTAAGAGAGGGGGGAGTACGAGTAAGAGAGAGGGGGGAGTACGAGTAAGAGAGAGGGGGGAGAACGAGTAAGAGAGAGGGGGGAGTACGAGTAAGAGAGAGGGGGGAGTACGAGTAAGAGAAAGGGGGGAGTACGAGTAAGAGAGAGGGGGGAGTACGAATAAGAGAGAGGGGGGAGTACGAGTAAGAGAGGGGGGAGTACGAGTAAGAGAGAGGGGGGGTACGAGTAAGAGAGAGTGGGGAGTACGAGTAAGAGAGAGGGGGGAGTACGAGTAAGAGAGAGGGGGGAGTACGGGTAAGAGAGAGGGGGGAGTACGAGTAAGAGAGGGGGGGGAGTACGAGTAAGAGAGGGGGGGGAGTACGAGTAAGAGAGGGGGGAGTACGAGTAAGAGAGGGGGGAGTACGAGTAAGAGAGGGGGGAGTATGAGTAAGAGAGGGGGAGTATGAGTAAGAGAGGGGGAGTATGAGTAAGAGAGGGGGGCGTATGAGTAAGAGAGGGGGGCGTATGAGTAAGAGAGGGGGGCGTATGAGTAAGAGAGGGGGGCGTATGAGTAAGAGAGGGGGGCGTATGAGTAAGAGAGGGGGGCGTATGAGTAAGAGAGGGGGGCGTATGAGTAAGAGAGGGGGGCGTATGAGTAAGAGAGGGGGGCGTATGAGTAAGAGAGGGGGGCGTATGAGTAAGAGAGGGGGGCGTATGAGTAAGAGAGGGGGGCGTATGAGTAAGAGAGGGGGGCGTATGAGTAAGAGAGGGGGGCGTATGAGTAAGAGAGGGGGGCGTATGAGTAAGAGAGGGGGGCGTATGAGTAAGAGAGGGGGGCGTATGAGTAAGAGAGGGGGGCGTATGAGTAAGAGAGGGGGGCGTATGAGTAAGAGAGGGGGCGTATGAGTAAGAGAGGGGGGAGTATGAGTAAGAGAGGGGGGCGTATGAGTAAGAGAGGGGGGCGTATGAGTAAGAGAGGGGGGCGTATGAGTAAGAGAGGGGGGCGTATGAGTAAGAGAGGGGGGCGTATGAGTAAGAGAGGGGGGCGTATGAGTAAGAGAGGGGGGCGTATGAGTAAGAGAGGGGGGCGTATGAGTAAGAGAGGGGGGCGTATGAGTAAGAGAGGGGGGCGTATGAGTAAGAGAGGGGGGCGTATGAGTAAGAGAGGGGGGAGTATGAGTAAGAGAGGGGGGAGTATGAGTAAGAGAGGGGGAGTATGAGTAAGAGAGGGGGAGTATGAGTAAGAGAGGGGGAGTATGAGTAAGAGAGGGGGAGTATGAGTAAGAGAGGGGGAGTATGAGTAAGAGAGGGGGGAGTATGAGTAAGAGAGGGGGGCGTATGAGTAAGAGAGGGGGAGTATGAGTAAGAGAGGGGGAGTATGAGTAAGAGAGGGGGGAGTATGAGTAAGAGAGGGGGGAGTATGAGTAAGAGAGGGGGGAGTATGAGTAAGAGAGGGGGGCGTATGAGTAAGAGAGGGGGAGTATGAGTAAGAGAGGGGGGAGTATGAGTAAGAGAGGGGGGAGTATGAGTAAGAGAGGGGGGCGTATGAGTAAGAGAGGGGGGAGTATGAGTAAGAGAGGGGGGAGTATGAGTAAGAGAGGGGGGAGTATGAGTAAGAGAGGGGGGAGTATGAGTAAGAGAGGGGGGAGTATGAGTAAGAGAGGGGGGAGTATGAGTAAGAGAGGGGGAGTATGAGTAAGAGACCGGGGAGTATGAGTAAGAAAGGTGCTGCGCCTGCGTCACTGTCCCCCAGCACCTCCCCCTTACCTGCGCTGCGATACTCGAAGAGGCGCGGGTCCGCCCGGATGGGGATGAGCCCGAGACGGTGAGCGAGGATCTCATCCTGTATTATGGACGTATTGTTATATACAAACACCTTCTCCACCGCCATGGTGGGGACCTGCGGGGGGGGGGGGGGGGGGGGGGAGGGGGGGAGGGAGCGCAGAGGAGGGGGAGAGGGGTAAGTCTCCTGCCCGGGAAGAGCCATTAGAAAGCAGCGGGACTGTGCGCACTTTCCTGGGAATAAGAGAACGTTTCCCCGTCACAATATAAAACCCCGCTCCTCACATTGCCGGTCACTGACCGCGACATGGAGAATCTCGCGATCCGTCACAATACAAACCGCGCTCCTCACATTGCCGGTCACTGACCGCGACATGGAGAATCTCGCGATCCGTCACAATATAAAACCCCGCTCCTCACATTGCCGGTCACTGACCGCGAGATGGAGAATCTCGCGATCCGTCACAATACAAACCGCGCTCCTCACATTGCCGGTCACTGACCGCGAGATGGAGAATCTCGCGATCCGTCACAATACAAACCGCGCTCCTCACATTGCCGGTCACTGACCGCGACATGGAGAATCTCGCGATCCATCACAATACAAACCCCGCTCCTCACATTGCCGGGTCACTGACCGCGAGATGGAGAATCTCGCGATCCGTCACAATACAAACCGCGCTCCTCACATTGCCGGTCACTGACCGCGAGATGGAGAATCTCGCGATCCGTCACAATACAAACCGCGCTCCTCACATTGCCGGTCACTGACCGCGAGATGGAGAATCTCGCGATCCGTCACAATACAAACCCCGCTCCTCACATTGCCGGTCACTGACCGCGAGATGGAGAATCTCGCGATCCGTCACAATACAAACCGCGCTCCTCACATTGCCGGTCACTGACCGCGAGATGGAGAATCTCGCGATCCGTCACAATATAAAACCCCGCTCCTCACATTGCCGGTCACTGACCGCGAGATGGAGAATCTCGCGATCCGTCACAATACAAACCGCGCTCCTCACATTGCCGGTCACTGACCGCGAGATGGAGAATCTCGCGATCCGTCACAATACAAACCGCGCTCCTCACATTGCCGGTCACTGACCGCGAGATGGAGAATCTCGCGATCCGTCACAATACAAACCGCGCTCCTCACATTGCCGGTCACTGACCGCGACATGGAGAATCTCGCGATCCATCACAATACAAACCCCGCTCCTCACATTGCCGGTCACTGACCGTGAGATGGAGAATCTCGCGATCCGTCACAATACAAACCGCGCTCCTCACATTGCCGGTCACTGACCGCGACATGGAGAATCTCGCGATCCGTCACAATACAAACCCCGCTCCTCACATTGCCGGTCACTGACCGCGACATGGAGAATCTCGCGATCCGTCACAATACAAACCGCGCTCCTCACATTGCCGGTCACTGACCGCGACATGGAGAATCTCGCGATCCGTCACAATACAAACCCCGCTCCTCACATTGCCGGTCACTGACCGCGACATGGAGAATCTCGCGATCCGTCACAATACAAACCGCGCTCCTCACATTGCCGGTCACTGACCGCGACATGGAGAATCTCGCGATCCGTCACAATACAAACCGCGCTCCTCACATTGCCGGTCACTGACCGCGAGATGGAGAATCTCGCGATCCGTCACAATACAAACCGCGCTCCTCACATTGCCGGTCACTGACCGTGAGATGGAGAATCTCGCGATCCGTCACAATACAAACCGCGCTCCTCACATTGCCGGTCACTGACCGCGAGATGGAGAATCTCGCGATCCGTCACAATACAAACCGCGCTCCTCACATTGCCGGTCACTGACCGCGAGATGGAGAATCTCGCGATCCGTCACAATATAAAACCCCGCTCCTCACATTGCCGGTCACTGACCGCGAGATGGAGAATCTCGCGATCCGTCACAATACAAACCGCGCTCCTCACATTGCCGGTCACTGACCGCGAGATGGAGAATCTCGCGATCCGTCACAATACAAACCGCGCTCCTCACATTGCCGGTCACTGACCGCGAGATGGAGAATCTCGCGATCCGTCACAATATAAAACCCCGCTCCTCACATTGCCGGTCACTGACCGCGACATGGAGAATCTCGCGATCCATCACAATACAAACCCCGCTCCTCACATTGCCGGTCACTGACCGCGACATGGAGAATCTCGCGATCCATCACAATACAAACCGCGCTCCTCACATTGCCGGTCACTGACCGCGAGATGGAGAATCTCGCGATCCGTCACAATACAAACCGCGCTCCTCACATTGCCGGTCACTGACCGCGACATGGAGAATCTCGCGATCCGTCACAATACAAACCGCGCTCCTCGCATTGCCGGGTCACTGACCGCGAGATGGAGAATCTCGCGATCCGTCACAATACAAACCCCGCTCCTCACATTGCCGGTCACTGACCGCGAGATGGAGAATCTCGCGATCCGTCACAATACAAACCGCGCTCCTCACATTGCCGGTCACTGACCGCGAGATGGAGAATCTCGCGATCCGTCACAATACAAACCGCGCTCCTCACATTGCCGGTCACTGACCGCGAGATGGAGAATCTCGCGATCCGTCACAATACAAACCGCGCTCCTCACATTGCCGGTCACTGACCGCGAGATGGAGAATCTCGCGATCCGTCACAATACAAACCGCGCTCCTCACATTGCCGGTCACTGACCGCGAGATGGAGAATCTCGCGATCCGTCACAATACAAACCCCGCTCCTCACATTGCCGGGTCACTGACCGCGAGATGGAGAATCTCGCGATCCGTCACAATACAAACCCCGCTCCTCACATTGCCGGGTCACTGACCGCGAGATGGAGAATCTCGCGATCCGTCACAATACAAACCGCGCTCCTCACATTGCCGGTCACTGACCGCGACATGGAGAATCTCGCGATCCGTCACAATACAAACCGCGCTCCTCACATTGCCGGTCACTGACCGCGAGATGGAGAATCTCGCGATCCGTCACAATACAAACCGCGCTCCTCACATTGCCGGTCACTGACCGCGAGATGGAGAATCTCGCGATCCGTCACAATATAAAACCCCGCTCCTCACATTGCCGGTCACTGACCGCGAGATGGAGAATCTCGCGATCCGTCACAATACAAACCGCGCTCCTCACATTGCCGGGTCGGCCAAAAGCTGCGCAGTAAAAGCTTGGTGTTCGTCAGCGCCCCATACTTCCCACTTCAAAGACTAAAAGTATCCTCCTCCACGCACCCCAGTTCCCCAGCCCACCCCCGGTACCTCTGCTAGAAGGATGCGTCGGAACGCGTTGGCGAGAGCTGCGTCAATTCCAACCATGTCAAACTCAAGGGTGTCCTGCGCCATCTTAATAACGTCCACGCGGAAATTCTGCGGAGGAGGAGACGCGTGTGAGGGGGAGGCTGGCACTGCCCACGCTGTATATACATGGTGTAGGAGTGTGAGAGGGAGGCTGGCACTGCCCGCGCTGTATATACATGGTGTAGTAATGTGTGTGAGGGGGAGGCTGGCACTGCCC
The DNA here is from genome assembly GCF_040206685.1 of Ascaphus truei. Classification (NCBI taxonomy): domain Eukaryota; kingdom Metazoa; phylum Chordata; class Amphibia; order Anura; family Ascaphidae; genus Ascaphus; species Ascaphus truei. The sequence continues at coordinate 235,003 of NW_027456841.1, forward strand.
GCGCTGTATATACATGGTGTAGGAGTGTGTGTGAGGGGGAGGCTGGCACTGCCCGCGCTGTATATACATGGTGTAGGAGTGTGAGAGGGAGGCTGGCACTGCCCGCGCTGTATATACATGGTGTAGTAATGTGTGTGAGGGGGAGGCTGGCACTGCCCGCGCTGTATATACATGGTGTAGGAGTGTGTGTGAGGGGGAGGCTGGCACTGCCCGCGCTGTATATACATGGTGCAGTAATGTGTGTGAGGGGGAGGCTGGCACTGCCCGCGCTGTATATACATGGTGCAGTAATGTGTGTGAGGGGGAGGCTGGCACTGCCCGCGCTGTATATACATGGTGTAGTAATGTGTGTGAGGGGGAGGCTGGCACTGCCCGCGCTGTATATACATGGTGTAGTAGTGTGTGAGGTGGAGGCTGGCACTGCCCGCGCTGTATATACATGGTGCAGTAATGTGTGTGAGGGGGAGGCTGGCACTGCCCGCGCTGTATATACATGGTGTAGGAGTGTGTGTGAGGGGGAGGCTGGCACTGCCCGCGCTGTATATACATGGTGCAGTAATGTGTGTGAGGGGGAGGCTGGCACTGCCCGCGCTGTATATACATGGTGCAGTAATGTGTGTGAGGGGGAGGCTGGCACTGCCCGCGCTGTATATACATGGTGTAGGAGTGTGTGTGAGGGGGAGGCTGGCACTGCCCGCGCTGTATATACATGGTGTAGGAGTGTGTGTGAGGGGGAGGCTGGCACTGCCCGCGCTGTATATACATGGTGTAGGAGTGTGTGAGAGGGGGAGGCTGGCACTGCCCGCGCTGTATATACATGGTGTAGGAGTGTGTGTGAGGGGGAGGCTGGCACTGCCCGCGCTGTATATACATGGTGTAGGAGTGTGTGTGAGGGGGAGGCTGGCACTGCCCACGCTGTATATACATGGTGTAGGAGTGTGTGAGAGGGAGGCTGGCACTGCCCGCGCTGTATACACATGGTGTAGGAGTGTGTGAGAGGGGGAGGCTGGCACTGCCCGCGCTGTATATACATGGTACAGTAATGTGTGTGAGGGGGAGGCTGGCACTGCCCTTGCTGTATATACATGGTGTAGGAGTGTGTGAGAGGGAGGCTGGCACTGCCCGCGCTGTATATACATGGTGCAGTAATGTGTGTGAGGGGGAGGCTGGCATTGCCCGCGCTGTATATACATGGTGTAGGAGTGTGTGACGGGGAGGCTGGCACTGCCCGCGCTGTATATACATGGTGCAGTAATGTGTGTGAGGGGGAGGCTGGCACTGCCCGCGCTGTATATACATGGTGTAGTAGTGTGTGAGGGGGAGGCTGGCACTGCCCGCGCTGAATATACATGGTGTAGTAGTGTGTGAGGGGGAGGCTGGCACTGCCCGCGCTGTATATACATGGTGTAGGAGTGTGTGTGAGGGGGAGGCTGGCACTGCCCGCGCTGTATATACATGGTGTAGTAGTGTGTGAGGGGGAGGCTGGCACTGCCCGCGCTGTATATACATGGTGCAGTAATGTGTGTGAGGGGGAGGCTGGCACTGCCCGCGCTGTATATACATGGTGTAGTAGTGTGTGAGGGGGAGGCTGGCACTGCCCGCGCTGTATATACATGGTGTAGGAGTGTGTGTGAGGGGGAGGCTGGCACTGCCCACGCTGTATATACATGGTGTAGGAGTGTGTGAGGGGGAGGCTGGCACTGCCCGCGCTGTATATACATGGTGTAGGAGTGTGTGTGAGGGGGAGGCTGGCACTGCCCGCGCTGTATATACATGATGTAGGAGTGTGTGTGAGGGGGAGGCTGGCACTGCCCGCTATGTATATACATGGTGCAGTAATGTGTGTGAGGGGGGAGGCTGGCACTGCCCGCGCTGTATATACATGGTGTAGGAGTGTGTGAGGGGGAGGCTGGCACTGCCCGCGCTGTATATACATGGTGTAGGAGTGTGTGATTGGGAGGCTGGCACTGCCCGCTCTGTATATACATGGTGTAGGAGTGTGTGAGGGGGAGGCTGGCACTGCCCGCGCTGTATATACATGGTGTAGGAGTGTGTGAGGGGGAGGCTGGCACTGCCCGCGCTGTATATACATGGTGTAGGAGTGTGTGAGGGGGAGGCTGGCACTGCCCGCGCTGTATATACATGGTGTAGGAGTGTGAGGGGGAGGCTGGCACTGCCCGCGCTGTATATACATGGTGTAGGAGTGTGTGTGAGGGGGAGGCTGGCACTGCCCGCGCTGTATAAACATGGTGTAGGAGTGTGTGAGGGGGAGGCTGGCACTGCACGCGCTGTATATACATGGTGTAGGAGTGTGTGTGAGGGGGAGGCTGACACTGCCCGCGCTGTATATACATGGTGTAGGAGTGTGTGAGGGGGAGGCTGGCACTGCCCGCGCTGTATATACATGGTGTAGTAGTGTGTGAGGGGGAGGCTGGCACTGCCCGCGCTGTATATACATGGTGTAGGAGTGTGTGTGAGGGGGAGGCTGGCACTGCCCGCGCTGTATATACATGGTGTAGGAGTGTGTGTGAGGGGAGGCTGGCACTGCCCGCGCTGTATACACATGGTGTAGGAGTGTGTGTGTGTGTGAGGGGGAGGCTGGCACTGCCTGCGCTGTATATACATGGTGTAGGAGTGTGTGAGGGGGAGGCTGGCACTGCCCGCGCTGTATATACATGGTGTAGGAGTGTGTGTGTGTGTGAGGGGGAGGCTGGCACTGCCTGCGCTGTATATACATGGTGTAGGAGTGTGTGAGGGAGAGGCTGGCACTGCCCGCGCTGTATATACATGGTGTAGGAGTGTGTGTGAGGGGGAGGCTGGCACTGCCCGCGCTGTATATACATGGTGTAGGAGTGTGTGTGAGGGGGAGGCTGGCACTGCCCGCGCTGTATATACATGGTGTAGGAGTGTGTGAGGGGGAGGCTGGCACTGCCTGCGCTGTATATACATGGTGTAGGAGTGTGTGAGGGGGAGGCTGGCACTGCCCGCGCTGTATATACATGGTGTAGGAGTGTGTGAGGGGGAGGCTGGCACTGCCCGCGCTGTATATACATGGTGTAGGAGTGTGTGTGAGGGGGAGGCTGGCACTGCCCGCGCTGTATATACATGGTGTAGGAGTGTGTGAGGGGGAGGCTGGCACTGCCCGCGCTGTATATACATGGTGTAGGAGTGTGTGAGGGGGAGGCTGGCACTACCCGCGCTGTATATACATGGTGTAGGAGTGTGTGAGGGGGAGGCTGGCACTGCCCGCGCTGTATATACATGGTGTAGGAGTGTGTGTGAGGGGGAGGCTGGCACTGCCCGCGCTGTATATACATGGTGCAGTAATGTGTGTGAGGGGGAGGCTGGCACTGCCCGCGCTGTATATACATGGTGTAGTAGTGTGTGAGGGGGAGGCTGGCACTGCCCGCGCTGTATATACATGGTGTAGGAGTGTGTGTGAGGGGGAGGCTGGCACTGCCCGCGCTGTATATACATGGTGTAGGAGTGTGTGTGAGGGGGAGGCTGGCACTGCCCGCGCTGTATATACATGGTGTAGGAGTGTGTGTGAGGGGGAGGCTGGCACTGCCCGCGCTGTATATACATGGTGTAGGAGTGTGTGTGAGGGGGAGGCTGGCACTGCCCGCGCTGTATATACATGGTGTAGGCGTGTGTGAGGGGGAGGCTGGCACTGCCAGCGCTGTATATACATGGTGTAGGAGTGTGTGTGAGGGGGAGGCTGGCACTGCCCACGCTGTATATACATGGTGTAGGAGTGTGTGTGAGGGGGAGGCTGGCACTGCCCGCGCTGTATATACATGGTGTAGTAGTGTGTGAGGGGGAGGCTGGCACTGCCCGCGCTGTATATACATGGTGTAGGAGTGTGTGAGGGGGAGGCTGGCACTGCCCGCGCTGTATATACATGGTGTAGGAGTGTGTGAGGGGGAGGCTGGCACTGCCCGCGCTGTATATACATGGTGTAGGAGTGTGTGTGAGGGGGAGGCTGGCACTGCCCGCGCTGTATATACATGGTGTAGGAGTGTGTGTGAGGGGGAGGCTGGCACTGCCCGCGCTGTATATACATGGTGTAGTAGTGTGTGAGGGGGAGGCTGGCACTGCCCACGCTGTATATACATGGTGTAGGAGTGTGTGTGAGGGGGAGGCTGGCACTGCCCGCGCTGTATATACATGGTGTAGGAGTGTGAGAGAGGGAGGCTGGCACTGCCCGCGCTGTATATACATGGTGTAGTAATGTGTGTGAGGGGGAGGCTGGCACTGCCCGCGCTGTATATACATGGTGTAGGAGTGTGTGTGAGGGGGAGGCTGGCACTGCCCACGCTGTATATACATGGTGTAGGAGTGTGTGAGAGGGAGGCTAGCACTGCCCGCGCTGTATACACATGGTGTAGGAGTGTGTGAGAGGGGGAGGCTGGCACTGCCCGCGCTGTATATACATGGTGTAGGAGTGTGTGTGAGGGGGAGGCTGGCACTGCCCGCGCTGTATATACATGGTGTAGGAGTGTGTGAGAGGGGGAGGCTGGCACTGCCCGCGCTGTATATACATGGTGTAGGAGTGTGTGAGGGGGAGGCTGGCACTGCCCGCGCTGTATATACATGGTGTAGGAGTGTGTGTGAGGGGGAGGCTGGCACTGCCCGCGCTGTATATACATGGTGTAGTAGTGTGTGAGGGGGAGGCTGGCACTGCCCGCGCTGTATATACATGGTGTAGGAGTGTGTGTGAGGGGGAGGCTGGCACTGCCCGCGCTGTATATACATGGTGTAGGAGTGTGAGGGGGAGGCTGGCACTGCCCGCGCTGTATATACATGGTGCAGTAATGTGTGTGAGGGGGAGGCTGGCACTGCCCGCGCTGTATATACATGGTGTAGTAGTGTGTGAGGGGGAGGCTGGCACTGCCCGCGCTGTATATACATGGTGTAGTAGTGTGTGAGGGGGAGGCTGGCACTGCCCGCGCTGTATATACATGGTGTAGTAGTGTGTGAGGGGGAGGCTGGCACTGCCCGCGCTGTATATACATGGTGTAGGAGTGAGTGTGTGAGGGGGAGGCTGGCACTGCCCGCGCTGTATATACATGGTGTAGGAGTGTGTGTGAGGGGGAGGCTGGCACTGCCCGCGCTGTATATACATGGTGCAGTAATGTGTGTGAGGGGGAGGCTGGCACTGCCCGCGCTGTATATACATGGTGCAGTAATGTGTGTGAGGGGGAGGCTGGCACTGCCCGTGCTGTATATACATGGTGTAGGAGTGTGTGAGAGGGGGAGGCTGGCACTGCCCGCGCTGTATATACATGGTGTAGGAGTGTGTGAGGGGGAGGCTGGCACTGCCCGCGCTGTATATACATGGTGTAGGAGTGTGTGAGGGGGAGGCTGGCACTGCCCGCGCTGTATATACATGGTGCAGTAATGTGTGTGAGGGGGAGGCTGGCACTGCCCGCGCTGTATATACATGGTGTAGGTGTGTGTGTGAGGGGGAGGCTGGCACTGCCCGCGCTGTATATACATGGTGTAGGAGTGTGTGAGGGGGAGGCTGGCACTGCCCGCGCTGTATATACATGGTGTAGGAGTGTGTGAGGGGGAGGCTGGCACTGCCCGCGCTGTATATACATGGTGCAGTAATGTGTGTGAGGGGGAGGCTGGCACTGCCCGCGCTGTATATACATGGTGTAGGAGTGTGAGGGGGAGGCTGGCACTGCCCGCGCTGTATATACATGGTGTAGGAGTGTGTGAGGGGGAGGCTGGCACTGCCCGCGCTGTATATACATGGTGTAGGAGTGTGTGTGAGGGGGAGGCTGGCACTGCCTGCGCTGTATATACATGGTGTAGGAGTGTGTGAGGGGGAGGCTGGCACTGCCCGCGCTGTATATACATGGTGTAGGAGTGTGTGAGGGGGAGGCTGGCACTGCCCGCGCTGTATATACATGGTGTAGGAGTGTGTGTGAGGGGGAGGCTGGCACTGCCCGCTCTGTATATACATGGTGTAGGAGTGTGTGAGGGGGAGGCTGGCACTGCCCGCGCTGTATATACATGGTGTAGGAGTGTGTGAGGGGGAGGCTGGCACTGCCCGCGCTGTATATACATGGTGTAGGAGTGTGTGAGGGGGAGGCTGGCACTGCCCGCGCTGTATATACATGGTGTAGGAGTGTGTGAGGGGGAGGCTGGCACTGCCCGCGCTGTATATACATGGTGTAGGAGTGTGTGAGGGGGAGGCTGGCACTGCCCGCGCTGTATATACATGGTGTAGGAGTGTGTGAGGGGGAGGCTGGCACTGCCCGCGCTGTATATACATGGTGTAGTAGTGTGTGAGGGGGAGGCTGGCACTGCCCGCGCTGTATATACATGGTGTAGGAGTGTGTGAGGGGGAGGCTGGCACTGCCCGCGCTGTATATACATGGTGTAGGAGTGTGTGTGAGGGGGAGGCTGGCACTGCCCGCGCTGTATATACATGGTGTAGGAGTGTGTGAGGGGGAGGCTGGCACTGCCCGCGCTGTATATACATGGTGTAGGAGTGTGTGTGAGGGGGAGGCTGGCACTGCCCGCGCTGTATATACATGGTGTAGTAGTGTGTGAGGGGGAGGCTGGTACTGCCCGCGCTGTATATACATGGTGTAGGAGTGTGTGTGAGGGGGAGGCTGGCACTGCCCGCGCTGTATATACATGGTGTAGTAGTGTGTGAGGGGGAGGCTGGCACTGCCCGCGCTGTATATACATGGTGTAGAAGTGTGTGATTGGGAGGCTGGCACTGCCCGCGCTGTATATACATGGTGTAGGAGTGTGTGAGGGGGAGGCTGGCACTGCCCGCGCCGTATATACATGGTGTAGGAGTGTGTGAGGGGGAGGCTGGCACTGCCCGCGCTGTATATACATGGTGTAGGAGTGTGTGATTGGGAGGCTGGCACTGCCCGCGCTGTATATACATGGTGTAGGAGTGTGTGAGGGGGAGGCTGGCACTGCCCGCGCCGTATATACATGGTGTAGGAGTGTGTGAGGGGGAGGCTGGCACTGCCCGCGCTGTATATACATGGTGTAGGAGTGTGTGATTGGGAGGCTGGCACTGCCCGCGCTGTATATACATGGTGTAGGAGTGTGTGTGAGGGGGAGGCTGGCACTGCCCGCGCTGTATATACATGGTGTAGGAGTGTGTGTGAGGGGGAGGCTGGCACTGCCCGCGCTGTATATACATGGTGTAGGAGTGTGTGTGAGGGGGAGGCTGGCACTGCCCGCTCTGTATATACATGGTGTAGGAGTGTGTGAGGGGGAGGCTGGCACTGCCCGCTCTGTATATACATGGTGTAGGAGTGTGTGAGGGGGAGGCTGGCACTGCCCGCGCTGTATATACATGGTGTAGGAGTGTGTGATTGGGAGGCTGGCACTGCCCGCGCTGTATATACATGGTGTAGGAGTGAGTGTGTGAGGGGGAGGCTGGCACTGCCCGCGCTGTATATAAATGGAGCAGTAATGTGTGTGAGGGGGAGGCTGGCACTGCCCGCGCTGTATATACATGGTGTAGGAGTGTGTGAGGGGGAGGCTGGCACTGCCCGCGCTGTATATACATGGTGTAGGAGTGTATGAGGGGGAGGCTGGCACTGCCAGCGCTGTATATACATGGTGTAGGAGTGTGTGAGGGGGAGGCTGGCACTGCCCGCGCTGTATATACATGGTGTAGGAGTGTGTGAGGGGGAGGCTGGCACTGCCCGCGCCGTATATACATGGTGTAGGAGTGTGTGAGGGGGAGGCTGGCACTGCCCGCGCTGTATATACATGGTGTAGGAGTGTGTGATTGGGAGGCTGGCACTGCCCGCGCTGTATATACATGGTGTAGGAGTGTGTGAGGGGGAGGCTGGCACTGCCCGCGCCGTATATACATGGTGTAGGAGTGTGTGAGGGGGAGGCTGGCACTGCCCGCGCTGTATATACATGGTGTAGGAGTGTGTGATTGGGAGGCTGGCACTGCCCGCGCTGTATATACATGGTGTAGGAGTGTGTGTGAGGGGGAGGCTGGCACTGCCCGCGCTGTATATACATGGTGTAGGAGTGTGTGTGAGGGGGAGGCTGGCACTGCCCGCGCTGTATATACATGGTGTAGGAGTGTGTGTGAGGGGGAGGCTGGCACTGCCCGCTCTGTATATACATGGTGTAGGAGTGTGTGAGGGGGAGGCTGGCACTGCCCGCTCTGTATATACATGGTGTAGGAGTGTGTGAGGGGGAGGCTGGCACTGCCCGCGCTGTATATACATGGTGTAGGAGTGTGTGAGGGGGAGGCTGGCACTGCCCGCGCTGTATATACATGGTGTAGGAGTGTGTGTGAGGGGGAGGCTGGCACTGCCCGCGCTGTATATACATGGTGTAGGAGTGTGTGAGGGGAGGCTGGCACTGCCCGCGCTGTATATACATGGTGTAGGAGTGTGTGAGGGGGAGGCTGGCACTGCCCGCGCTGTATATACATGGTGTAGGAGTGTGTGAGGGGGAGGCTGGCACTGCCCGCGCTGTATATACATGGTGTAGTAGTGTGTGAGGGGGAGGCTGGCACTGCCCACGCTGTATATACATGGTGTAGGAGTGTGTGTGAGGGGGAGGCTGGCACTGCCCGCGCTGTATATACATGGTGTAGGAGTGTGTGAGGGGGAGGCTGGCACTGCCCGCGTTGTATATACATGGTGTAGGAGTGTGTGTGAGGGGGAGGCTGGCACTGCCCGCGCTGTATATACATGGTGTAGGAGTGTGTGAGGGGGAGGCTGGCACTGCCCGCGCTGTATATACATGGTGTAGGAGTGTGTGAGGGGGAGGCTGGCACTGCCCGCGCTGTATATACATGGTGTAGGAGTGTGTGAGAGGGAGGCTGGCACTGCCCGCGCTGTATATACATGGTGTAGGAGTGTGTGAGAGGGAGGCTGGCACTGCCCGCGCTGTATATACATGGTGTAGGAGTGTGAGAGAGGGAGGCTGGCACTGCCCGCGCTGTATATACATGGTGTAGGAGTGTGTGAGAGGGAGGCTGGCACTGCCTGCGCTGTATATACATGGTGTAGTAGTGTGTGAGGGGGAGGCTGGCACTGCCCGCGCTGTATATACATGGTGCAGTAATGTGTGTGAGGGGGAGGCTGGCACTGCCCGCGCTGTATATACATGGTGCAGTAATGTGTGTGAGGGGGAGGCTGGCACTGCCCGCGCTGTATATACATGGTGCAGTAATGTGTGTGAGGGGGAGGCTGGCACTGCCCGCGCTGTATATACATGGTGTAGGAGTGTGTGAGGGGGAGGCTGGCACTGCCCGCGCTGTATATACATGGTGCAGTAATGTGTGTGAGGGGGAGGCTGGCACTGCCCGCGCTGTATATACATGGTGTAGGAGTGTGTGAGGGGGAGGCTGGCACTGCCCGCGCTGTATATACATGGTGCAGTAATGTGTGTGAGGGGGAGGCTGGCACTGCCCGCGCTGTATATACATGGTGTAGGAGTGTGTGTGAGGGGGAGGCTGGCACTGCCCGCGCTGTATATACATGGTGTAGGAGTGTGTGTGAGGGGGAGGCTGGCACTGCCCGCGTTGTATATACATGGTGTAGGAGTGTGTGTGAGGGGGAGGCTGGCACTGCCCGCGCTGTATATACATGGTGTAGTAGTGTGTGAGGGGGAGGCTGGCACTGCCCGCGCTGTATATACATGGTGTAGGAGTGTGTGTGAGGGGGAGGCTGGCACTGCCCGCGCTGTATATACATGGTGTAGGAGTGTGTGAGGGGGAGGCTGGCACTGCCCACGCTGTATATACATGGTGCAGTAATGTGTGTGAGGGGGAGGCTGGCACTGCCCGCGCTGTATATACATGGTGTAGGAGTGTGTGAGGGGGAGGCTGGCACTGCCCGCGCTGTATATACATGGTGCAGTAATGTGTGTGAGGGGGAGGCTGGCACTGCCCGCGCTGTATATACATGGTGTAGGAGTGTGTGTGAGGGGGAGGCTGGCACTGCCCGCGCTGTATATACATGGTGTAGGAGTGTGTGAGGGGGAGGCTGGCACTGCCCGCGCTGTATATACATGGTGTAGGAGTGTGTGAGGGGGAGGCTGGCACTGCCCGCGCTGTATATACATGGTGCAGTAATGTGTGTGAGGGGGAGGCTGGCACTGCCCGCGCTGTATATACATGGTGTAGGAGTGTGTGTGAGGGGGAGGCTGGCACTGCCCGCGCTGTATATACATGGTGCAGTAATGTGTGTGAGGGGGAGGCTGGCACTGCCCGCACTGTATATACATGGTGTAGGAGTGTGTGAGGGGGAGGCTGGCACTGCCCGCGCTGTATATACATGGTGCAGTAATGTGTGTGAGGGGGAGGCTGGCACTGCCCGCGCTGTATATACATGGTGTAGGAGTGTGTGAGGGGGAGGCTGGCACTGCCCGCGCTGTATATACATGGTGCAGTAATGTGTGTGAGGGGGAGGCTGGCACTGCCCGCGCTGTATATACATGGTGTAGGAGTGTGTGAGGGGGAGGCTGGCACTGCCCGCGCTGTATATACATGGTGCAGTAATGTGTGTGAGGGGGAGGCTGGCACTGCCCTTGCTGTATATACATGGTGCAGTAATGTGTGTGAGGGGGAGGCTGGCACTGCACGCGCTGTATATACATGGTGCAGTAATGTGTGTGAGGGGGAGGCTGGCACTGCCCGCGCTGTATATACATGGTGTAGGAGTGTGTGAGGGGGAGGCTGGCACTGCCCGCGCTGTATATACATGGTGCAGTAATGTGTGTGAGGGGGAGGCTGGCACTGCCCGCGTTGTATATACATGGTGCAGTAATGTGTGTGAGGGGGAGGCTGGCACTGCCCGCGCTGTATATACATGGTGTAGGAGTGTGTGAGGGGGAGGCTGGCACTGCCCGCGCTGTATATACATGGTGTAGGAGTGTGTGTGTGAGGGGGAGGCTGGCACTGCCCGCGCTGTATATACATGGTGCAGTAATGTGTGTGAGAGGGAGGCTGGCACTGCCCGCGCTGTATATACATGGTGCAGTAATGTGTGTGAGGGGGAGGCTGGCACTGCCCGCGCTGTATATACATGGTGTAGGAGTGTGTGAGGGGGAGGCTGGCACTGCCCGCGCTGTATATACATGGTGTAGGAGTGTGTGTGTGAGGGGGAGGCTGGCACTGCCCGCGCTGTATATACATGGTGTAGGAGTGTGTGTGAGGGGGAGGCTGGCACTGCCCGCGCTGTATATACATGGTGTAGGAGTGTGTGTGAGAGGGAGGCTGGCACTGCCCGCGCTGTATATACATGGTGTAGGAGTGTGTGTGAGAGGGAGGCTGGCACTGCCCGCGCTGTATATACATGGTGTAGGAGTGTGTGAGGGGGAGGCTGGCACTGCCCGCGCTGTATATACATGGTGTAGTAATGTGTGTGAGGGGGAGGCTGGCACTGCCCGCGCTGTATATACATGGTGTAGGAGTGTGTGTGAGGGGGAGGCTGGCACTGCCCGCGCTGTATATACATGGTGTAGGAGTGTGTGTGAGAGGGAGGCTGGCACTGCCCGCGCTGTATATACATGGTGCAGTAATGTGTGTGAGGGGGAGGCTGGCACTGCCCGCGCTGTATATACATGGTGTAGGAGTGTGTGTGTGTGTGTGTGTGAGGGGGAGGCTGGCACTGCCCGCGCTGTATATACATGGTGTAGGAGTGTGTGTGTGTGTGTGTGTGAGGGGGAGGCTGGCACTGCCCGCGCTGTATATACATGGTGCAGTAATGTGTGTGAGGGGGAGGCTGGCACTGCCCGCGCTGTATATACATGGTGTAGGAGTGTGTGAGGGGGAGGCTGGCACTGCCCGCGCTGTATATACATGGTGCAGTAATGTGTGTGAGGGGGAGGCTGGCACTGCCCGCGCTGTATATACATGGTGTAGGAGTGTGTGAGGGGGAGGCTGGCACTGCCCGCGCTGTATATACATGGTGTAGTAATGTGTGTGAGGGGGAGGCTGGCACTGCCCGCGCTGTATATACATGGTGTAGGAGTGTGTGTGAGGGGGAGGCTGGCACTGCCCACGCTGTATATACATGGTGTAGGAGTGTGTGTGAGGGGGAGGCTGGCACTGCCCGCGCTGTATATACATGGTGTAGTAATGTGTGTGAGGGGGAGGCTGGCACTGCCCGCGCTGTATATACATGGTGTAGTAATGTGTGTGAGGGGGAGGCTGGCACTGCCCGCGCTGTAGACTCACCTTCTCAAACGTGTCCTGGTTCCACGTGTCATCGTAGCCGGGATAATTACCAGGGAAATCTGTGGTGTGAACCTGCAAGAAAACGCACACCTCTATATAACACCGTGATCAGCCCGCACTAAAATACACCTCTATATAACACCGTGATCAGCCCGCACTAAAATACACCTCTATATAACACCGTGATCAGCCCGCACTAAAATACACCTCTATATAACATCGTTATCAGCCGCACTAAAATACACCTCTATATAACATCGTTATCAGCCCGCACTAAAATACACCTCTATATAACATCGTTATCAGCCCGCACTAAAATACACCTCTGTATAACACCGTGATCAGCCCGCACTAAAATACACCTCTATATAACATCGTTATCAGCCCGCACTAAAATACACCTCTATATAACATCGTTATCAGCCCGCACTAAAATACACCTCTATATAACATCGTTATCAGCCCGCACTAAAATACACCTCTGTATAACACCGTGATCAGCCCGCACTAAAATACACCTCTATATAACACCGTGATCAGCCCGCACTAAAATACACCTCTGTATAACACCGTGATCAGCCCGCACTAAAATACACCTCTATATAACACTGTGATCAGCCCGCACTAAAATACACCTCTATATAACACCGTGATCAGCCCGCACTAAAATACACCTCTATATAACACCGTGATCAGCCCGCACTAAAATACACCTCTGTATAACACCGTGATCAGCCCGCACTAAAATACACCTCTGTATAACACCGTGATCAGCCCGCACTAAAATACACCTCTGTATAACACCGTGATCAGCCCGCACTAAAATACACCTCTGTATAACACCGTGATCAGCCCGCACTAAAATACACCTCTGTATAACACCGTGATCAGCCCGCACTAAAATACACCTCTGTATAACACCGTGATCAGCCCGCACTAAAATACACCTCTGTATAACACCGTGATCAGCCCGCACTAAAATACACCTCTATATAACACTGTGATCAGCCCGCACTAAAATACACCTCTATATAACACCGTGATCAGCCCGCACTAAAATACACCTCTGTATAACACCGTGATCAGCCCGCACTAAAATACACCTCTATATAACACTGTGATCAGCCCGCACTAAAATACACCTCTATATAACACCGTGATCAGCCCGCACTAAAATACACCTCTATATAACACCGTGATCAGCCCGCACTAAAATACACCTCTATATAACACTGTGATCAGCCCGCACTAAAATACACCTCTGTATAACACCGTGATCAGCCCACACTAAAATACACCTCTATATAACACCGTGATCAGCCCACACTAAAATACACCTCTATATAACACCGTGATCAGCCCGCACTAAAATACACCTCTGTATAACACCGTGATCAGCCCGCACTAAAATACACCTCTGTATAACACCGTGATCAGCCCGCACTAAAATACACCTCTATATAACACCGTGATCAGCCCGCACTAAAATACACCTCTGTATAACACCGTGATCAGCCCGCACTAAAATACACCTCTGTATAACACTGTGATCAGCCCGCACTAAAATACACCTCTATATAACACCGTGATCAGCCCGCACTAAAATACACCTCTATATAACACCGTGATCAGCCCGCACTAAAATACACCTCTATATAACACCGTGATCAGCCCGCACTAAAATACACCTCTGTATAACACCGTGATCAGCCCGCACTAAAATACACCTCTATATAACACCGTGATCAGCCCGCACTAAAATACACCTCTATATAACACTGTGATCAGCCCGCACTAAAATACACCTCTATATAACACCGTGATCAGCCCGCACTAAAATACACCTCTGTATAACACCGTGATCAGCCCGCACTAAAATACACCTCTGTATAACACTGTGATCAGCCCGCACTAAAATACACCTCTATATAACACCGTGATCAGCCCGCACTAAAATACACCTCTATATAACACCGTGATCAGCCCGCACTAAAATACACCTCTATATAACACCGTGATCAGCCCGCACTAAAATACACCTCTGTATAACACCGTGATCAGCCCGCACTAAAATACACCTCTGTATAACACCGTGATCAGCCCGCACTAAAATACACCTCTATATAACACCGTGATCAGCCCGCACTAAAATACACCTCTAAATAACACTGTGATCAGCCCGCACTAAAATACACCTCTGTATAACACCGTGATCAGCCCGCACTAAAATACACCTCTATATAACACCGTGATCAGCCCGCACTAAAATACACCTCTGTATAACACCGTGATCAGCCCGCACTAAAATACACCTCTGTATAACACCGTGATCAGCCCGCACTAAAATACACCTCTGTATAACACCGTGATCAGCCCGCACTAAAATACACCTCTATATAACACTGTGATCAGCCCGCACTAAAATACACCTCTTTATAACACTGATCAGCCCGCACTAAAATACACCTCTATATAACACCGTGATCAGCCCGCACTAAAATACACCTCTATATAACACCGTGATCAGCCCGCACTAAAATACACCTCTGTATAACACCGTGATCAGCCCGCACTAAAATACACCTCTGTATAACACCGTGATCAGCCCGCACTAAAATACACCTCTGTATAACACCGTGATCAGCCCGCACTAAAATACACCTCTGTATAACACCGTGATCAGCCCGCACTAAAATACACCTCTGTATAACACTGTGATCAGCCCGCACTAAAATACACCTCTGTATAACACTGATCAGCCCGCACTAAAATACACCTCTATATAACACTGTGATCAGCCCGCACTAAAATACACCTCTGTATAACACCGTGATCAGCCCACACTAAAATACACCTCTATATAACACCGTGATCAGCCCGCACTAAAATACACCTCTATATAACACTGATAAGCCCGCACTAAAATACACCTCTGTATAACACTGATCAGCCCGCACTAAAATACACCTCTGTATAACACCGTGATCAGCCCGCACTAAAATACACCTCTGTATAACACCGTGATCAGCCCGCACTAAAATACACCTCTGTATAACACCGTGATCAGCCCGCACTAAAATACACCTCTGTATAACACCGTGATCAGCCCACACTAAAATACACCTCTGTATAACACCGTGATCAGCCCGCACTAAAATACACCTCTGTATAACACCGTGATCAGCCCGCACTAAAATACACCTCTGTATAACACCGTGATCAGCCCGCACTAAAATACACCTCTGTATAACACCGTGATCAGCCCACACTAAAATACACCTCTGTATAACACCGTGATCAGCCCGCACTAAAATACACCTCTATATAACACTGATCAGCCCGCACTAAAATACACCTCTGTATAACACTGTGATCAGCCCGCACTAAAATACACCTCTGTATAACACCGTGATCAGCCCGCACTAAAATACACCTCTATATAACACTGTGATCAGCCCGCACTAAAATACACCTCTATATAACACCGTGATCAGCCCGCACTAAAATACACCTCTGTATAACACCGTGATCAGCCCGCACTAAAATACACCTCTGTATAACACCGTGATCAGCCCGCACTAAAATACACCTCTGTATAACACCGTGATCAGCCCGCACTAAAATACACCTCTGTATAACACCGTGATCAGCCCACACTAAAATACACCTCTGTATAACACCGTGATCAGCCCACACTAAAATACACCTCTGTATAACACCGTGATCAGCCCGCACTAAAATACACCTCTGTATAACACCGTGATCAGCCCGCACTAAAATACACCTCTGTATAACACCGTGATCAGCCCGCACTAAAATACACCTCTGTATAACACCGTGATCAGCCCACACTAAAATACACCTCTGTATAACACCGTGATCAGCCCGCACTAAAATACACCTCTGTATAACACCGTGATCAGCCCGCACTAAAATACACCTCTATATAACACTGTGATCAGCCCGCACTAAAATACACCTCTATATAACACCGTGATCAGCCCGCACTAAAATACACCTCTGTATAACACCGTGATCAGCCCGCACTAAAATACACCTCTATATAACACCGTGATCAGCCCGCACTAAAATACACCTCTATATAACACTGTGATCAGCCCGCACTAAAATACACCTCTATATAACACCGTGATCAGCCCGCACTAAAATACACCTCTGTATAACACCGTGATCAGCCCGCACTAAAATACACCTCTGTATAACACCGTGATCAGCCCGCACTAAAATACACCTCTGTATAACACCGTGATCAGCCCGCACTAAAATACACCTCTGTATAACACCGTGATCAGCCCACACTAAAATACACCTCTGTATAACACCGTGATCAGCCCACACTAAAATACACCTCTGTATAACACCGTGATCAGCCCGCACTAAAATACACCTCTGTATAACACCGTGATCAGCCCGCACTAAAATACACCTCTGTATAACACCGTGATCAGCCCGCACTAAAATACACCTCTGTATAACACCGTGATCAGCCCGCACTAAAATACACCTCTATATAACACCGTGATCAGCCCGCACTAAAATACACCTCTATATAACACTGTGATCAGCCCGCACTAAAATACACCTCTATATAACACCGTGATCAGCCCGCACTAAAATACACCTCTATATAACACTGTGATCAGCCCGCACTAAAATACACCTCTGTATAACACTGATCAGCCCGCACTAAAATACACCTCTGTATAACACCGTGATCAGCCCGCACTAAAATACACCTCTGTATAACACCGTGATCAGCCCGCACTAAAATACACCTCTGTATAACACCGTGATCAGCCCGCACTAAAATACACCTCTGTATAACACCGTGATCAGCCCGCACTAAAATACACCTCTGTATAACACCGTGATCAGCCCACACTAAAATACACCTCTATATAACACCGTGATCAGCCCGCACTAAAATACACCTCTGTATAACACCGTGATCAGCCCGCACTAAAATACACCTCTATATAACACTGTGATCAGCCCGCACTAAAATACACCTCTGTATAACACCGTGATCAGCCCGCACTAAAATACACCTCTATATAACACTGTGATCAGCCCGCACTAAAATACACCTCTATATAACACTGATCAGCCCGCACTAAAATACACCTCTATATAACACCGTGATCAGCCCGCACTAAAATACACCTCTGTATAACACCGTGATCAGCCCGCACTAAAATACACCTCTGTATAACACTGTGATCAGCCCGCACTAAAATACACCTCTGTATAACACCGTGATCAGCCCGCACTAAAATACACCTCTGTATAACACCGTGATCAGCCCGCACTAAAATACACCTCTGTATAACACCGTGATCAGCCCACACTAAAATACACCTCTATATAACACTGTGATCAGCCCGCACTAAAATACACCTCTATATAACACCGTGATCAGCCCACACTAAAATACACCTCTATATAACATCGTTATCAGCCCGCACTAAAATACACCTCTGTATAACACCGTGATCAGCCCGCACTAAAATACACCTCTGTATAACACCGTGATCAGCCCGCACTAAAATACACCTCTGTATAACACCGTGATCAGCCCACACTAAAATACACCTCTGTATAACACCGTGATCAGCCCGCACTAAAATACACCTCTATATAACACTGATCAGCCCGCACTAAAATACACCTCTGTATAACACTGTGATCAGCCCGCACTAAAATACACCTCTGTATAACACCGTGATCAGCCCGCACTAAAATACACCTCTATATAACACCGTGATCAGCCCGCACTAAAATACACCTCTGTATAACACCGTGATCAGCCCGCACTAAAATACACCTCTGTATAACACCGTGATCAGCCCGCACTAAAATACACCTCTGTATAACACCGTGATCAGCCCGCACTAAAATACACCTCTGTATAACACCGTGATCAGCCCACACTAAAATACACCTCTGTATAACACCGTGATCAGCCCACACTAAAATACACCTCTATATAACACTGTGATCAGCCCGCACTAAAATACACCTCTATATAACACAGTGATCAGCCCGCACTAAAATACACCTCTGTATAACACCGTGATCAGCCCGCACTAAAATACACCTCTGTATAACACCGTGATCAGCCCGCACTAAAATACACCTCTGTATAACACTGATCAGCCCGCACTAAAATACACCTCTGTATAACACCGTGATCAGCCCGCACTAAAATACACCTCTATATAACACCGTGATCAGCCCGCACTAAAATACACCTCTGTATAACACCGTGATCAGCCCGCACTAAAATACACCTCTGTATAACACCGTGATCAGCCCGCACTAAAATACACCTCTGTATAACACCGTGATCAGCCCGCACTAAAATACACCTCTGTATAACACCGTGATCAGCCCACACTAAAATACACCTCTGTATAACACCGTGATCAGCCCGCACTAAAATACACCTCTATATAACACCGTGATCAGCCCGCACTAAAATACACCTCTGTATAACACCGTGATCAGCCCGCACTAAAATACACCTCTGTATAACACCGTGATCAGCCCGCACTAAAATACACCTCTGTATAACACCGTGATCAGCCCGCACTAAAATACACCTCTGTATAACACCGTGATCAGCCCACACTAAAATACACCTCTGTATAACACCGTGATCAGCCCGCACTAAAATACACCTCTGTATAACACCGTGATCAGCCCGCACTAAAATACACCTCTGTATAACACCGTGATCAGCCCGCACTAAAATACACCTCTGTATAACACCGTGATCAGCCCGCACTAAAATACACCTCTGTATAACACCGTGATCAGCCCGCACTAAAATACACCTCTGTATAACACCGTGATCAGCCCGCACTAAAATACACCTCTGTATAACACCGTGATCAGCCCACACTAAAATACACCTCTGTATAACACTGTGATCAGCCCGCACTAAAATACACCTCTGTATAACACCGTGATCAGCCCACACTAAAATACACCTCTATATAACACCGTGATCAGCCCGCACTAAAATACACCTCTGTATAACACCGTGATCAGCCCGCACTAAAATACACCTCTGTATAACACCGTGATCAGCCCGCACTAAAATACACCTCTGTATAACACTGATCAGCCCGCACTAAAATACACCTCTATATAACACCGTGATCAGCCCGCACTAAAATACACCTCTGTATAACACCGTGATCAGCCCGCACTAAAATACACCTCTGTATAACACCGTGATCAGCCCGCACTAAAATACACCTCTGTATAACACCGTGATCAGCCCACACTAAAATACACCTCTGTATAACACCGTGATCAGCCCGCACTAAAATACACCTCTGTATAACACCGTGATCAGCCCGCACTAAAATACACCTCTGTATAACACCGTGATCAGCCCACACTAAAATACACCTCTGTATAACACCGTGATCAGCCCGCACTAAAATACACCTCTGTATAACACCGTGATCAGCCCGCACTAAAATACACCTCTGTATAACACCGTGATCAGCCCGCACTAAAATACACCTCTGTATAACACCGTGATCAGCCCGCACTAAAATACACCTCTGTATAACACCGTGATCAGCCCACACTAAAATACACCTCTGTATAACACCGTGAAACAGCCCGCACTAAAGTAACTGACGACCCTCCATGCTGCTAAAGACAGAGGTCATTACACTCTGCTCATATTACTCGACCTCCCTGCAGCATTTGACACAGTGGACCACCCTCTTCTCCTTCACATTCTCCATACTCTTGGCATTCGAATCAAACCGCTATCCTGGATCTCATCCTACCTCTCCCATCGTACTTTCAGTGTCTCTTCTGCTAACACCTCCTCCTCCTCTATCGATCTCTCTGTGGGGGTACCCCGGGGCTCTGTCCTGGGACCTCTTCTCTTTTCTCTGTACACACTCTCTCTAGGTGACCTAATCACATCTCTTGGGTTTAATTATCACCTCTATGCCGACGACACAAATTTACTTCTCAACCCCCGACCTTACACCTGCTGTACAAACCAAAGTTTCTGAATGTCTCTCTGCTATATCATCCTGGATGGCCCTCCGTCGCCTTAAACTCAACATGGCTAAAACAGAGCTCCTCATTCTTCCTCCCAAACCTGGCCCTACTACCTCCTTCCACATTACTGTTGGAACTACGATCATTCACCCAGTAGCCCAAGCACGCTGCCTAAGGGTCACACTCGACTCCTCTCTCACATTCTCCCCTCACATTCAAAACATTTCTAAAACTTGTCGCTTTTTCCTCCGCAGTATAACAAAGATACGCCCTTTCCTCTGTTTCTCGACTGCTAAAACTCTGACTCAGGCCCTCATTCTCTCCCGTCTTGATTACTGTAACCTCCTGCTGTCCGGCCTTCCTGCCTCTCACCTGTCTCCCCTACAATCTATCCTAAACGCTGCTGCCAGAATCACTCTACTCTTTCCTAAGACCCCGTTCACACAGGGCGCTTCGCGACGCTGTGTGCGCGAGTCCGAGCGCCTCCGTCTGCTGGGCGATGTGTGATCATCCCCAGCAGACAGAATGATCCGACACAGGGCGGCATGCGGGGACCGGGGGGGGGGGGGAATGAGCAGCAGGGGGGGGGGGGGGGGGGTGCAGCGGGGACCGGGAGGGGTGTGTGCAGCAGGGACCAGGGGGGGAGGGGGGGGTTCGCAGCGGGAACCAGGGGGGAGAATGGGGTGTGCAGCGGGGACCTAAAGTGCGCAGTGTGAACGGGGCCTAAATCTGTCTCAGCGTCTCCCCTGCTCAAATCCCTCTCCCGGCTTCCAATTAAATACCGCACCAAACACTCAATTCTCATCCTCACTTCTAAAGCTTTACACTCCTCTGCTCCTCCTTAGGCCTGGGACCCGCTGCGCGAGCGTTCCCCACCAGCAGGGGAATCCTCCCGAGCCGGTCCCAGTCCCCCCTCGCTGCACAGCTCACTACACACTGTGACGCGTCAGCCGCTAGGGGATTCAAGAGAATTGTAATACCTAGCGTCGGCGCGTCACGTGGTGTGGCTGTGAGCCAATGAGGAGGGGAGGCTTCGGGAGGAGGAGAGGCTTCAGGGAGCAGGGAGGAGTGTGTGGAGGGAAAGCAGCGTGAGTGCCTGTGTGTGTGCCTGTGTGTGTGTGTGCCTGTGTGTGTGTGTGTCTGTGTTTGTGTATGTCCCGAGCCCGTGGAGGGGGGGGGGGGTGTAGCGGGTCCCTCCGCTTAAACCACGCCCCCTCCCTCCCACTTCAGCCCCGGCTCCCGCTCCCTACAGACCGCATATCGCGGTCTGTGTCCGTCAGCACCCCGCCTGTCTGCAGTGCTGGCGCGCTGACGGAGGGAGCGGGGCCTTACATCTCACCCTAATCTCACTATACCCTCCTCTGCCCCTCCTTACATCTCGCCCTAATATCTCACTATATCCTCCTCTGCCCCTCCTTACATCTCACCCTAATCTCACTATACCCCGCTCTGCCCCTCCTTACATCTCGCCCTAATATCTCTCTATACCCTCCTCTGCCCCTCCTTACATCTCACCCTAATCTCACTATACCCCGCTCTGCCCCTCCTTACATCTCACCCTAATATCTCACTATACCCTCCTCTGCCCCTCCTTACATCTCGCCCTAATATCTCTCTATACCCTCCTCTGCCCCTCCTTACATCTCACCCTAATCTCACTATACCCCGCTCTGCCCCTCCTTACAT
Organism: Ascaphus truei; assembly: GCF_040206685.1. Classification (NCBI taxonomy): domain Eukaryota; kingdom Metazoa; phylum Chordata; class Amphibia; order Anura; family Ascaphidae; genus Ascaphus; species Ascaphus truei. The sequence goes on from NW_027456841.1 coordinate 256,940, forward strand.
CTCACCCTAATATCTCACTATACCCTCCTCTGCCCCTCCTTACATCTCGCCCTAATATCTCTCTATACCCTCCTCTGCCCCTCCTTACATCTCACCCTAATATCTCACTATACCCCCCCTCTGCCCCCCTCCTTACATCTCACCCTAATATCTCTCTATACCCCCCTCTGCCCCCCTCCTTACATCTCACCCTAATATCTCTCTATACCCTCCTCTGCCCCTCCTTACATCTCACCCTAATATCTCACTATACCCTCCTCTGCCCCTCCTTACATCTCACCCTAATATCTCACTATACCCTCCTCTGCCCCTCCTTACATCTCCCCCTAATATCTCACTATACACTCCTCTGCCCCTCCGTACATATCACCCTAATATCTCACTATACCCTCCTCTGCCCCTCCTTACATCTCACCCTAATATCTCACTATACCCTCCTCTGCCCCTCCTTACATCTCACCCTAATATCTCACTATACCCCCCCTCTGCCCCCCTCCTTACATCTCACCCTAATATCTCTCTATACCCCCCTCTGCCCCCCTCCTTACATCTCACCCTAATATCTCTCTATACCCTCCTCTGCCCCTCCTTACATCTCACCCTAATATCTCACTATACCCTCCTCTGCCCCTCCTTACATCTCACCCTAATATCTCACTATACCCTCCTCTGCCCCTCCTTACATCTCCCCCTAATATCTCACTATACACTCCTCTGCCCCTCCGTACATATCACCCTAATATCTCACTATACCCTCCTCTGCCCCTCCTTACATATCACCCTAATATCTCACTATACCCTCCTCTGCCCCTCCTTACATCTCACCCTAATATCTCACTATACCCTCCTCTGCCCCTCCTTACATCTCACCCTAATATCTCACTATACCCTCCTCTGCCCCTCCTTACATCTCACCCTAATCTCACTATACCCCGCTCTGCCCCTCCTTACATCTCACCCTAATATCTCACTATACCCTCCTCTGCCCCTCCTTACATCTCGCCCTAATATCTCTCTATACCCTCCTCTGCCCCTCCTTACATCTCACCCTAATATCTCACTATACCCCCCCTCTGCCCCCCTCCTTACATCTCACCCTAATATCTCTCTATACCCCCCTCTGCCCCCCTCCTTACATCTCACCCTAATATCTCTCTATACCCTCCTCTGCCCCTCCTTACATCTCACCCTAATATCTCACTATACCCTCCTCTGCCCCTCCTTACATCTCACCCTAATATCTCACTATACCCTCCTCTGCCCCTCCTTACATCTCCCCCTAATATCTCACTATACACTCCTCTGCCCCTCCGTACATATCACCCTAATATCTCACTATACCCTCCTCTGCCCCTCCTTACATCTCACCCTAATATCTCACTATACCCTCCTCTGCCCCTCCTTACATCTCACCCTAATATCTCACTATACCCTCCTCTGCCCCTCCTTACATCTCACCCTAATATCTCACTATACCCTCCTCTGCCCCTCCTTATATCTCACCCTAATCTCACTATACCCTCCTCTGCCCCTCCTTACATCTCACCCTAATATCTCACTATACCCTCCTCTGCCCCTCCTTATATCTCACCCTAATCTCACTATACCCTCCTCTGCCCATCCTTACATCTCACCCTAATATCTCACTATACCCTCCTCTGCCCCTCCTTATATCTCACCCTAATCTCACTATACCCTCCTCTGCCCCTCCTTACATCTCACCCTAATATCTCACTATACCCTCCTCTGCCCCTCCTTACATCTCACCCTAATATCTCACTATACACTCCTCTGCCCCTCCTTACATCTCACCCTAATATCTCACTATACCCTCCTCTGCCCCTCCTTATATCTCACCCTAATCTCACTATACCCTCCTCTGCCCCTCCTTACATCTCACCCTAATATCTCACTATACCCTCCTCTGCCCCTCCTTACATCTCACCCTAATATCTCACTATACCCTCCTCTGCCCCTCCTTACATCTCACCCTAATATCTCACTATACCCTCCTCTGCCCCTCCTTATATCTCACCCTAATATCTCACTATACCCTCCTCTGCCCCCCTCCTTACATCTCACCCTAATATCTCTCTATACCCTCCTCTGCCCCTTCTTACATCTCAGCCCAAAAATCTGAAGAAAAGGGGTTCCCATAAGGGAAGGGATGGGGCTCAAAGGTATAGGGGGTGCACTAAAACAGAAGCCAAACGGATTACATGCAAATCCTCGGCTAACTGAAATGGTGACGATGATGTGGATACAGCAGGAGGCACCTAAAACAAGCCTTGATGTATGATCCAAAATATAAAGTCTGATAGAGGTGTACGAGTCCCAAAGGGTAATGCAATATTGCAGATAAATAACCCTTTTAGATAAAGGGACAACCTCATAGAAAGACTGTTTCCAATAAGCAGATAAAGCATAAGTACTCACAGAGATGAGATAACCCTTCTCCTGGGGTATATCTTCACTTGTAGGGTGCCATTCCTAGCGGGCGCTGCGCTGTGGGGTAGAGCAAAAATAGAGAGGCAAGAACCGCCAGAGAGATCGGCGCGCCACCCGAGAAAAGAGCAAAGGGGGCGAAAAATAACCAATTTATTGAGAACAAAAAAAAAGGAGAAAACCGCACGGGAATGTTCCGCCTGTGAAGGCGTTATCCAAGCGTACAAGAACGTTACCTGCTGCATCGCCGTATGTATGCGCTCCGAATCAGGACGTCATCCATGGGTTCGCGCCATGCACACGGGACGCCATGACGTTCAGTGCAACAAAACAAACTTTATTGTGCCCATTAACACAGTGAACAATGACAAAAAGACATACAAATGAATTACATATCATAAAAACAGAACAGATAAGTGGAACATTGATGTAGAATGCATCCTATCTGTAATATGAGAATTAAACACAAATATAAGCAAAAAAATGGGTTTAGAAAAAGGTGTGTGTGTGTGTGTGTGTGTGTGTGTGTCCCAATTAATATATTTAATAAACAAATATAATACCTATCTTTCTTAGAAATAAGGAAGAAATAATGTTAATACTAATGGGAAACAAAAAATTATCTTTTTCAGCAGAGGACATGCGAAATCAATCAGGAATTGAAAAAACACAGAAATACAGATTGATTTTGCATGTCCACTGCTGTAAAAGATAATAATTTTTTGTTTCCCATTAGTATTAACATTATTTCTTCCTTATTTCTAAGAGAGATAGGTATTATATTTGTTTATTAAATATATTAATTGGGACACACACACACACACACACACACACACACACCATCTGGTTTAAGCTATTTCTACTTCTGAGTCCTGTATAAGTAAAATTAGGGAATCTTTTTCTAAACCCATTTTTTTGCTTATATTTGTGTTTAATTCTCATATTACAGATAGGATGCATTCTACATCAATGTTCCACTTATCTGTTCTGTTTTTATGATATGTAATTCATTTGTATGTCTTTTTGTCATTGTTCACTGTGTTAATGGGCACAATAAAGTTTGTTTTGTTGCACTGAACGTCATGGCGTCCCGTGTGCATGGCGCGAACCCATGGATGACGTCCTGATTCGGAGCGCATACATACGGCGATGCAGCGGGTAACGTTCCTGTACGCTGGGATAACGCCTTCACAGGCGGAACATGTCCGTGCGAGTTTCTCCTTTTTTTTGTTCTCAATAAATTGGTTATTTTTCACCCTCTCTGCTTTTTTCTCAGGTGGCGCGCCGATCTCTCTGGCGGTTCTTGCCTCTCTATTTCAGCCCTAAAATCTCACTATACCCTCATCTGCCCCTTTGATTTTTCAAGGGATGTCGCCTCATGTGACGGCCCTTGAACCAATCAAATGCCCGGAAACCCGCGACGCCGCTGCCCAGCAAAATATGACTTTCGTCTGTGGCGACGGGTGAGTCACCCGTCGTGTCGCAATCGACGGTGACGGCACTATACACGCGGCCTAATACATAAAGCTTGGCCCCCTGCAGACGCACTTACCAGAACTCCCTCCTACTATCTCTGTACGTTCTCTCTACCTACCAATTAGACTGTAAGCTCCTCGGGGCAGGGACTCCTCTTCCTAAATGTTACTTTTATGTCTGAAGCACTTATTTCCATGATCTGTTATTTATATGATTGTCACGTGTATTACTGCTGTGACGCGCTATGTACAGTAATGGCGCTATATACTGACATACATACACGTGTATTACTGCTGTGACGCGCTGTGTACATTCATGGCGCTATATACTGACATACATACACGTGTATTACTGCTGTGACGCGCTATGTGCATTAATGGCGCTATATACTGACATACATACACGTGTATTACTGCTGTGACGCGCTATGTACAGTAATGGCGCTATATACTGACATACATACACGTGTATTACTGCTGTGACGCGCTGTGTACATTCATGGCGCTATATACTGACATACATACACGTGTATTACTGCTGTGACGCGCTGTGTACATTAATGGCGCTATATAAAGACATACATACACGTGTATTACTGCTGTGACGCACTATGTGCATTAATGACGCTATATACTGACATACATACACGTGTATTACTGCTGTGACGCGCTGTGTACAGTAATGGCGCTATATACTGACATACATACACGTGTATTACTGCTGTGACGCGCTGTGTACAGTAATGGCGCTATATACTGACATACATACACGTGTATTACTGCTGTGACGCGCTGTGTACAGTAATGGCGCTATATACTGACATACATACACGTGTATTACTGCTGTGACGCGCTGTGTACAGTAATGGCGCTATATACTGACATACATACACGTGTATTACTGCTGTGACGCGCGCTGTGTACAGTAATGGCGCTATATACTGACATACATACACGTGTATTACTGCTGTGACGCGCTATGTGCATTAATGGCGCTATATACTGACATACATACACGTGTATTACTGCTGTGACGCGCTGTGTACATTCATGGCGCTATATACTGACATACATACACGTGTATTACTGCTGTGACACGCTGTGTACAGTAATGGCGCTATATACTGACATACATACACGTGTATTACTGCTGTGACGCGCTATGTACAGTAATGGCGCTATATACTGACATACATACACGTGTATTACTGCTGTGACGCGCTATGTACAGTAATGGCGCTATATACTGACATACATACACGTGTATTACTGCTGTGACACACTATGTACAGTAATGGCGCTATATACTGACATACATACACGTGTATTACTGCTGTGACACACTATGTACAGTAATGGCGCTATATACTGACATACATACACGTGTATTACTGCTGTGACGCGCTATGTACAGTAATGGCGCTATATACTGACATACATACACGTGTATTACTGCTGTGACGCGCTATGTACAGTAATGGCGCTATATACTGACATACATACACGTGTATTACTGCTGTGACGCGCTATGTACAGTAATGGCGCTATATACTGACATACATACACGTGTATTACTGCTGTGGCGCGCTGTGTACATTAATGGCGCTATATACTGACATACATACACGTGTATTACTGCTGTGACGCGCTAAGTGCATTAATGGCGCTATATACTGACATACATACACGTGTATTACTGCTGTGACGCGCTGTGTACATTAATGGCGCTATATACTGACATACATACACGTGTATTACTGCTGTGACGCGCTAAGTGCATTAATGGCGCTATATAAAGACATACATAGGCACCTCAGTATAACACCGCGCAGAGCCCGGCACCCAGACACCTGTGTATATGAGCCTCCCGGTGCATTGTGGGATGTACTCACGTTGCACACCCGGAACTCCTCCAGCACCACGCGGCTCCGCATCTCCTGCACTCTGTCCCGCACCGCCATGTCTCCGCGCCAACCCACGTGCGAGCCGCGCATGCGCACCGCGATGCGGGACCGACACCTGCTGAAGGGGAAATGCGCATGCGTGACGTCACTGGCCAATGGGTCGCGCTTTACCCGTGCACGCATGCGCGGTGATTACCATGGTTACCGGGCAAGAGTCAAACGCCATATTGCGTGTGGCACAGTATCCCGTAACACGTTATCTTGGCTGCTAACCATTGCATTGACATACTGCGTAGTTTACATGATGGGTGTCCGGTTTCTGCGCGGGCGCGGGGGGGATTTTATTACCTTTTTTTTAAATTATTTTATTGGCTTTTGGTAAATAGTTATTTGCTGCCACAACAAACATGGCGCTTAGGCGGCGACGTTCCTGCAGGATGAAAGTCTCGCGAGAGTTCCCCCACCTCCCTGCTCCTCTCCACGTCACCAGTCCCATACACAGGACCAGGGCCTGCGTGTTTACTTCCGGGTGTGGGCAGTGTGAAGGGCAGGGGGGGGGGAATTATTATTACCCCAGGGCAGGATCAGGGGGCAGTGTGTGAGGGAGGGGCAGGATTATTATTATTATTAGGGGGCAGTGTGTGAGGGAGGGGCAGGATCAGGGGCAGTGTGTGAGGGAGGGGCAGGATCAGGGGCAGTGTGTGAGGGAGGGGCAGGATCAGGGGCAGTGTGTGAGGGAGGGGCAGGATCAGGGGCAGTGTGTGAGGGAGGGGCAGGATCAGGGGCAGTGTGTGAGGGAGGGGCAGGATCAGTGTCAGTGTGTGAGGGAGGGGCAGGATCAGGGGGCAGTGTGTGAGGGAGGGGCAGGATCAGGGGGCAGTGTGTGAGGGAGGGACAGGATCAGGGTCAGTGTGTGAGGGAGGGGCAGGATCAGGGGCAGTGTGTGAGGGAGGGGCAGGATCAGGGGGCAGTGTGTGAGGGAGGGACAGGATCAGGGGCAGTGTGTGAGGGAGGGGCAGGATCAGGGGCAGTGTGTGAGGGAGGGGCAGGATCAGGGGGCAGTGTGTGAGGGAGGGGCAGGATCAGGGGCAGTGTGTGAGGGAGGGGCAGGATCAGGGGCAGTGTGTGAGGGAGGGGCAGGATGGCCAGCTCAGCAGGGAGCAGCAGGAACCTGACAGCAGCTGAGTGGGGAGGATTTGAAGACAACATGCAGGTAATGAAAGTGCCACAAGCAACCTGCTCTCTGTGTGACACCCCCCCTGCTCTCTGTGTGACACCCCCCCTGCTCTCTGTGTGACACCCCCCCTGCTCTCTGTGTGACACCCCCCTGCTCTCTGTGTGACACCCCCTGCTCTCTGTGTGACACCCCCCTGCTCTCTGTGTGACACCCCCCTGCTCTCTGTGTGACCCCCCCTGCTCTCTGTGTGACCCCCCCCTGCTCTCTGTGTGACATCCCCCCCTGCTCTCTGTGTGACACCCCCCCTGCTCTCTGTGTGACACCCCCCTGCTCTCTGTGTGACACCCCCCTGCTCTCTGTGTGACACCCCCCTGCTCTCTGTGTGACACCCCCCTGCTCTCTGTGTGACACCCCCCCTGCTCTCTGTGTGACACCCCCCTGCTCTCTGTGTGACACCCCCCTGCTCTCTGTGTGACACCCCCCTGCTCTCTGTGTGACACCCCCCCGGCTCTCTGTGTGACCCCCCCCTGCTCTCTGTGTGACACCCCCCCTGCTCTGTGTGTGACACCCCCCCTGCTCTCTGTGTGACACCCCCCCCTGCTCTCTGTGTGACACCCCCCCTGCTCTCTGTGTGACACCCCCCCTGCTCTCTGTGTGACACCCCCCCTGCTCTCTGTGACATCCCCCCTGCTCTCTGTGTGACACCCCCCCTGCTCTCTGTGTGACACCCCCCTGCTCTCTGTGTGACACCCCCCCCCTGCTCTCTGTGTGACACCCCCCCGCTCTCTGTGTGACACCCCCCCTGCTCTCTGTGTGACACCCCCCCTGCTCTCTGTGTGACACCCCCCTGCTCTGTGTGTGACACCCCCCCTGCTCTCTGTGTGACACCCCCCTGCTCTCTGTGTGACACCCCCCTGCTCTCTGTGTGACAACCCCCTGCTCTCTGTGTGACACCCCCCTGCTCTCTGTGTGACACCCCCCCTGCTCTCTGTGTGACACCCCCCCTGCTCTCTGTGTGACATCCCCCCTGCTCTCTGTGTGACACCCCCCTGCTCTCTGTGTGACACCCCCTGCTCTCTGTGTGACACCCCCCTGCTCTCTGTGTGACACCCCCCCTGCTCTCTGTGTGACACCCCCCTGCTCTCTGTGTGACACCCCCCTGCTCTCTGTGTGACACCCCCCTGCTCTCTGTGTGACACCCCCCCTGCTCTCTGTGTGACACCCCCCCTGCTCTCTGTGTGACCCCCCCTGCTCTCTGTGTCACCCCCCTTGCTCTCTGTGTCACCCCCCTGCTCTCTGTGTGACACCCCCCCTGCTCTCTGTGTGAAACCCCCCCTTCTCTCTGTGTGACACCCCCCCTGCTCTGTGTGACACCCCCCCTGCTCTGTGTGACACCCCCCCTGCTCTGTGTGACACCCCCCCTGCTCTCTGTGTGACACCCCCCCTGCTCTCTGTGTGACACCCCCCCTGCTCTCTGTGTGACACCCCCCTGCTCTCTGTGTGACACCCCCCCTGCTCTCTGTGTGACATCCCCCCTGCTCTCTGTGTGACACCCCCCCTGCTCTCTGTGTGACATCCCCCCTGCTCTCTGTGTGACACCCCCCCTGCTCTCTGTGTGACACCCCCCCTGCTCTCTGTGTGACACCCCCCCTGCTCTCTGTGTGACATCCCCCCCTGCTCTCTGTGTGACACCCCCCCTGCTCTCTGTGTGACATCCCCCCCTGCTCTCTGTGTGACATCCCCCCCTGCTCTCTGTGTGACACCCCCCCTGCTCTCTGTGTGACGCCCCCCTGCTCTCTGTGTGACACCCCCCCTGCTCTCTGTGTGACACCCCCCCTGCTCTCTGTGTGACACCCCCCCTGCTCTCTGTGTGACACCCTCCCTGCTCTCTGTGTGACACCCCCCCTGCTCTCTGTGTGACACCCCCCCTGCTCTCTGTGTGACACCCCCCCTGCTCTCTGTGTGACACCCCCCCTGCTCTCTGTGTGACACCCCCCCTGCTCTCTGTGTGACACCCCCCCTGCTCTCTGTGTGACACCCCCCCTGCTCTCTGTGTGACACCCCCCTGCTCTCTGTGTGACACCCCCCTGCTCTCTGTGTGACACCCCCTGCTCTCTGTGTGACACCCCCTGCTCTCTGTGTGACACCCCCCTGCTCTCTGTGTAACACCCCCCCTGCTCTCTGTGTGACCCCCCACTGCTCTCTGTGTGACACCCCCCCCTGCTCTCTGTGTGACACCCCCCCTGCTCTCTGTGTGACACCCCCCTGCTCTCTGTGTGACACCCCCTGCTCTCTGTGTGACACCCCCCCTGCTCTCTGTGTGACACCCCCCTGCTCTCTGTGTGACACACCCCTGCTCTCTGTGTGAAACCCCCCCTGCTCTCTGTGTGACACCCCCCCCTGCTCTCTGTGTGACACCCCCCTGCTCTCTGTGTGACACCCCCCTGCTCTCTGTGTGACCCCCCCTGCTCTCTGTGTGACCCCCCCTGCTCTCTGTGTGACCCCCCTGCTCTCTGTGTGACACCCCCTGCTCTCTGTGTGACACCCCCCCTGCTCTCTGTGTGACACCCCCTGCTCTCTGTGTGACACCCCCTGCTCTCTGTGTGACCCCCCCCTGCTCTCTGTGTGACACCCCCCCTGCTCTCTGTGTGACACCCCCCTGCTCTCTGTGTGACCCCCCCTGCTCTCTGTGTGACACCCCCCCCTGCTCTCTGTGTGACACCCCCCCTGCTCTCTGTGTGACACCCCCCTGCTCTCTGTGTGACACCCCCCCTGCTCTCTGTGTGACACCCCCCCTGCTCTCTGTGTGACACCCCCCCTGCTCTCTGTGTGACACCCCCCTGCTCTCTGTGTGACACCCCCCCTGCTCTCTGTGTGACACCCCCCCTGCTCTCTGTGTGACACCCCCCTGCTCTCTGTGTGACACCCCCCTGCTCTCTGTGTGACACCCCCCTGCTCTCTGTGTGACACCCCCCCTGCTCTCTGTGTGACATCCCCCCCTGCTCTCTGTGTGTGACACCCCCCCCTGCTCACAGAGGTGACAGGATGTGACGTGTGTCTCACAGAGGTGATGTGACGTGTGTCTCTCACAGAGGTGACATGATGTGACGTGTGTCTCTCACAGAGGTGCTGAGGTGACATGATGTGACGTGTGTCTCACAGAGGTGCTGAGGTGACATGATGTGACGTGTGTCTCTCAGAGGTGACATGATGTGACGTGTGTCTCACACAGAGGTGACATGATGTGGCGTGTGTCTCACACAGAGGTGCTGAGGTGACGTCTCACAGAGGTGCTAAGGTGACATGATGTGATGTTTGTCTCTCACAGAGGTGACAGGATGTGACGTGTGTCTCACAGAGGTGCTGAGGTGACATGATGTGACGTCTCTCACAGAGGTGACATGATGTGACGTCTCTCACAGAGGTGACATGATGTGACGTCTCTCACAGAGGTGACAGGATGTGACGTGTGTCTCACAGAGGTGCTGAGGTGACATGATGTGACGTCTCTCACAGAGGTGACATGATGTGACGTGTGTGTCTCTCACAGAGGTGCTGAGGTGACATGATATGACGTGTGTCTCACAGAGGTGACATGATGTGACGTGTGTCACTCACAGAGGTGGCATGATGTGACGTGTGTCTCACAGAGGTGACATGATGTGACGTGTGTCTCACAGAGGTGACATGATGTGACGTGTGTCTCACACAGAGGTGCTGAGGTGACATGATGTGACGTGTGTCTCACAGAGGTGACATGATGTGACGTCTCACAGAGGTGACATGATGTGACGTGTCTCTCACAGAGGTGACATGATGTGACGTGTCTCTCACAGAGGTGACATGATGTGACGCGTGTCTCACAGAGGTGCTGAGGTGACATGATGTGACGTGTCTCACAGAGGTGACATGATGTGACATGTGTCTCACAGAGGTGACTTGATGTGACGTGTCACAAAGGTGACATGATTTGACGTGTGTCTCACAGAGGTGACTTGATGTGACGTGTCACAGAGGTGACATGATGTGACGTGTGTGTCTCACAGAGGTGACATGATGTGACGTGTCTCTCAGAGGTGACATGATGTGACGTGTGTCTCACAGAGGTGCTGAGGTGACATGATGTGACATGTGTCTCACAGAGGTGACATGATGTGACGTGTCTCTCACAGGTGACATGAAGTGACGTGTCTCTCATAGAGGTGACAGGATGTGACGTGTCTCTCACAGAGGTGACAGGATGTGACGTATCTCTCACAGAGGTGCATAGGTGACATGATGTGATGTGTGTCTCACAGAGGTGACATGATGTGACGTGTGTCTCACAGAGGTGCTGAGGTGACATGATGTGACGTGTGTCTCACAGAGGTGCTGAGGTGACATGATGTGACGTGTGTCTCACAGAGGTGACATGAGGTGACGTGTCTCTCACAGAGGTGACATGATGTGACGTCTCTCACAGAGGTGACAGGATGTGACGTGTGTCTCACAGAGGTGCTGAGGTGACATGATGTGACGTCTCTCACAGAGGTGACATGATGTGACGTGTGTGTCTCTCACAGAGGTGCTGAGGTGACATGATATGACGTGTGTCTCACAGAGGTGACATGATGTGACGTGTGTCACTCACAGAGGTGGTATGATGTGACGTGTGTCTCACAGAGGTGACATGATGTGACGTGTGTCTCACAGAGGTGACATGATGTGACGTGTGTCTCACACAGAGGTGCTGAGGTGACATGATGTGACGTGTGTCTCACAGAGGTGACATGATGTGACGTCTCACAGAGGTGACATGATGTGACGTGTCTCTCACAGAGGTGACATGATGTGACGTGTCTCTCACAGAGGTGACATGATGTGACGCGTGTCTCACAGAGGTGCTGAGGTGACATGATGTGACGTGTCTCACAGAGGTGACATGATGTGACATGTGTCTCACAGAGGTGACTTGATGTGACGTGTCACAAAGGTGACATGATTTGACGTGTGTCTCACAGAGGTGACTTGATGTGACGTGTCACAGAGGTGACATGATGTGACGTGTGTGTCTCACAGAGGTGACATGATGTGACGTGTCTCTCAGAGGTGACATGATGTGACGTGTGTCTCACAGAGGTGCTGAGGTGACATGATGTGACATGTGTCTCACAGAGGTGACATGATGTGACGTGTCTCTCACAGGTGACATGAAGTGACGTGTCTCTCATAGAGGTGACAGGATGTGACGTGTCTCTCACAGAGGTGACAGGATGTGACGTATCTCTCACAGAGGTGCATAGGTGACATGATGTGATGTGTGTCTCACAGAGGTGACATGATGTGACGTGTGTCTCACAGAGGTGCTGAGGTGACATGATGTGACGTGTGTCTCACAGAGGTGCTGAGGTGACATGATGTGACGTGTGTCTCACAGAGGTGACATGAGGTGACGTGTCTCTCACAGAGCTGACATGATGTGACGTGTCTCTCACAGAGGTGCTGAGGTGACATGATGTGACGTGTGTCTCACAGAGGTGCTGAGGTGACATGATGTGACGTGTGTCTCACAGAGGTGCTGAGGTGACATGATGTGACGTGTGTCTCACAGAGGTGACATGATGTGACGTGTGTCTCACAGAGGTGACAGGATGTGACGTGTGTCTCACAGAGGTGACATGATGTGACGTGTCTTTCACAGAGATGACATGAAGTGACGTGTCTCTCATAGAGGTGACAGGATGTGACGTGTCTCTCACAGAGGTGACAGGATGTGACGTGTCTCTCATAGAGGTGACAGGATGTGACGTGTCTCTCACAGAGGTGACATGAAGTGACGTGTCTCTCACAGAGGTGACATGATGTGATGTGTGTCTCACAGAGGTGACATGATGTGACGTGTGTCTCACAGAGGTGACATGATGTGACGTGTGTCTCACAGAGGTGACATGATGTGATGTGTGTCTCACAGAGGTGACATGATGTGACGTGTGTCTCACAGAGGTGACATGATGTGACGTGTGTCTCACAGAGGTGACATGATGTGACGTGTGTCTCACAGAGCGGGGCCGGAGCTGCGGTGATTGACATGGAGAACATGGACGACACGTCGGGTTCGAGCTTTGAGGACATGGGGGAGATTAACCAACGCATGAAGGAGGACGAGGAGGAGGGGGAGGCTGAGGGAGCCCCCGGAGAGGGGGAGGGAGAGGAGGAGGACGGGGCCTTCCTGGGCATGAAAGGCTACAAGGGACAGCTGGGGCGCCAGGTGGCTGATGAGGTGAGACTGGTCTGCACTCTCTCACTCACACTCTCTCTCTCACTCACACTCTGTACTTCCCTCACTCACTCTCACTCACACTCTCTCTCACTTACACTCTGTCCTTCTCTCTCTCACTCACACTCTGCTCTTCCCTCTCTCACTCAATCACTCTGCTCTTCCCTCTCTCACTCACTCACACTCTGCTCTTCCCCCTCTCACTCAATCACACTCTGCTCTTCCCTCTCTCACTCAATCACACTCTGCTCTTCCCTCTCTCACTCTCTGCTCTTCTCACTCTCTTCCCTTCCCTGTCTCTCACTCTCTGCTCTTCCCTTCCCTCTCTCACTCTCTGCTCTTCTCACGCTCTTCCCTTCCCTCTCACTCTCTTCCCTTCCCTCTCTCTCACTCTCTTCCCTTCCCTCTCCCACTCTCTGCTCTTCCCTTCCCTCTCTCACTCCCCTCTCTCACTCTCTGCTCTTCCCTCTCGCACTCTCTGCTCTTCCCTTCCCTCTCTCACTCCCCTCTCTCACTCTCTGCTCTTCCCTCTCTCACTCTCTGCTCTTCCCTTCCCTCTCTCTCACTCTCTTCCCTTCCCTCTCTCACTCTTTGCTCTTCCCTCTCTCACTCTCTGCTCTTCCCTTCCCTCTCTCTCACTCTCTTCCCTTCCCTCTCTCACTCTCTGCTCTTCCCTCTCTCACTCTCTGCTCTTCCCTTCCCTCTCTCTCACTCTCTTCCCTTCCCTCTCTCACTCTCTGCTCTTCCCTCTCTCACTCTCTGCTCTTCCCTTCCCTCTCTCTCACTCTCTTCCCTCTCTCACTCTCTGCTCTTCTCACTCTCTTCCCTTCCCTCTCTCTCACTCTCTGCTCTTCCCTTCCCTCTCTCTCACTCTCTGCTCTTCCCTCTCTCTCACTCTCTGCTCTTCCCTCTCTCTCACTCTCTGCTCTTCCCTCTCTCTCACTCTCTGCTCTTCCCTTCCCTCTCTCTCACTCTCTGCTCTTCCCTTCCCTCTCTCTCACTCTCTGCTCTTCCCTTCCCTCTGTCACTCTCTGCTCTTCCCTTCCCTCTCTCACTCTCTGCTCTTCCCTTCCCTCTCTCACTCTCTGCTCTTCCCTTCCCTCTCTCACTCTCTGCTCTTCCCTTCCCTCTCTCACTCTCTGCTCTTCCCTTCCATCTCTCACTCTCTGCTCTTCCCTTCCCTCTCTCACTCTCTGCTCTTCGCTTCCCTCTCTCACTCTCTGCTCTTCCCTTCCCTATCTCACTCTCTGCTCTTCCATTCCCTCTCTCACTCTCTTCCCTTCCCTCTCTCACTCTCTGCTCTTCTCACTCTCTTCCCTTCCCTCTCACTCTCTTCCCTTCCCTCTCGCACTCTCTGCTCTTCCCTTCCCTCTCTCACTCTCTGCTCTTCCCTTCCCTCTCTCACTCTCTGCTCTTCCCTCTCTCACTCTCTGTTCTTCCCTCTCTCTCACTCTCTGCTCTTCCCTTCCCTCTCTCTCACTCTCTGCTCTTCCCTCTCTCTCACTCTCTGCTCTTCCCTTCCCTCTCTCACTCTCTGCTCTTCCCTTCCCTCTCTCTCACTCTCTGCTCTTCCCTCTCTCTCACTCTCTGCTCTTCCCTTCCCTCTCTCACTCTCTGCTCTTCCCTTCCCTCTCTCACTCTCTGCTCTTCCCTTCCCTCTCTCACTCTCTGCTCTTACCTTCCCTCTCTCACTCTCTGCTCTTCCCTCTCTCACTCTCTGCTCTTCCCTTCCCTCTCTCTCACTCTCTTCCCTTCCCTCTCTCACTCTCTACTCTTCCTTCTCTCACTCTCTGCTCTTCCCTTCCCTCTCTCTCACTCTCTTCCCTTCCCTCTCTCACTCTCTGCTCTTCCCTTCCCTCTCTCACTCTCTGCTCTTCCCTCTCTCACTCTCTGCTCTTCCCTTCCCTCTCTCACTCTCTGCTCTTCCCTCTCTCACTCTCTGCTCTTCCCTTCCCTCTCTCACTCTCTGCTCTTCCCTCTCTCACTCTCTGCTCTTCCCTCTCTCACTCTCTCACTCTTCCCTTCCCTCTCACTCTCTTCCCTTCCCTCTCTCTCACTCTCTTCCCTTCCCTCTTGCACTCTCTGCTCTTCCCTCTCTCACTCTCTGCTCTTCCCTTTCCTCTCTCTCACTCTCTTCCCTTCCCCCTCTCTCTCACTCTCTGCTCTTCCCTTTCCTCTCTCTCACTCTCTTCCCTTCCCCCTCTCACTCTCTGCTCTTCCCTCTCTCACTCTCTGCTCTTCCCTTCCCTCTCTCACTCTCTGCTCTTCCCTTCCCTCTCTCACTCTCTGCTCTTCCCTTCCCTCTCTCACTCTCTGCTCTTCCCTTCCCTCTCTCACTCTCTGCTCTTCCCTTCCCTCTCTCACTCTCTGCTCTTCCCTCTCTCACTCTCTGCTCTTCCCTCTCTCTTACTCTCTGCTCTTCCCTTCCCTCTCTCTCACTCTCTGCTTTTCCCTCTCTCACTCTCTGCTCTTCCCTTCCCTCTCTCTCACTCTCTTCCCTTCCCTCTCTCACTCTCTGCTCTTCTCACTCTCTTCCCTTCCCTCTCTCTCACTCTCTGCTCTTCCCTTCCCTCTCTCTCACTCTCTGCCCTTCCCTCTCTCTCACTCTCTGCTCTTCCCTCTCTCTCACTCTCTGCTCTTCCCTTCCCTCTCTCACTCTCTGCTCTTCCCTCTCTCACTCTCTGCTCTTCCCTTCCCTCTCTCACTCTCTGCTCTTCCCTTCCCTCTCTCACTCTCTGCTCTTCCCTTCCCTCTCTCACTCTCTGCTCTTCCCTTCCCTATCTCACTCTCTGCTCTTCCTTTCCCTCTCTCACTCTCTTCCCTTCCCTCTCTCACTCTCTGCTCTTCTCACTCTCTTCCCTTCCCTCTCACTCTCTTCCCTTCCCTCTTGCACTCTCTGCTCTTCCCTTCCCTCTCTCTCACTCTCTGCTCTTCCCTTCCCTCTCTCACGCTCTGCTCTTCCCTTCCCTCTCTCACTCTCTGCTCTTCCCTTCCCTCTCTCACTCTCTGCTCTTCCCTCTCTCACTCTCTGCTCTTCCCTTCCCTCTCTCACTCTCTGCTCTTCCCTTCCCTCACTCTCTGTTCTTCCCTCTCTCTCACTCTCTGCTCTTCCCTTCCCTCTCTCTCACTCTCTGCTCTTCCCTCTCTCTCACTCTCTGCTCTTCCCTTCCCTCTCTCACTCTCTGCTCTTCCCTTCCCTCTCTCACTCTCTGCTCTTCCCTTCCCTCTCTCACTCTCTGCTCTTACCTTCCCTCTCTCACTCTCTGCTCTTACCTTCCCTCTCTCACTCTCTGCTCTTCCCTCTCTCACTCTCTGCTCTTCCCTTCCCTCTCTCACTCTCTGCTCTTCCCTCTCTCACTCTCTGCTCTTCCCTTCCCTCTCTCTCACTCTCTTCCCTTCCCTCTCTCACTCTCTGCTCTTCCCTTCCCTCTCTCACTCTCTGCTCTTCCCTCTCTCACTCTCTGCTCTTCCCTTCCATCTCTCTCACTCTCTGCTCTTCCCTCTCTCACTCTCTGCTCTTCCCTTCCCTCTCTCACGCTCTGCTCTTCCCTCTCTCACTCTCTGCTCTTCCCTCTCTCACTCTCTCACTCTTCCCTTCCCTCTCACTCTCTTCCCTTCCCTCTCTCTCACTCTCTTCCCCTCCCTCTTGCACTCTGCTCTTCCCTCTCTCACTCTCTGCTCTTCCCTTTCCTCTCTCTCACTCTCTTCCCTTCCCCCTCTCTCTCACTCTCTGCTCTTCCCTTTCCTCTCTCTCACTCTCTTCCCTTCCCCCTCTCACTCTCTGCTCTTCCCTCTCTCACTCTCTGCTCTTCCCTTCCCTCTCTCACTCTCTGCTCTTCCCTTCCCTCTCTCACTCTCTGCTCTTCCCTCTCTCACTCTCTGCTCTTCCCTCTCTCACTCTCTGCTCTTCCCTTTCCTCTCTCTCACTCTCTTCCCTTCCCCCTCTCTCTCACTCTCTGCTCTTCCCTTTCCTCTCTCTCACTCTCTTCCCTTCCACCTCTCACTCTCTGCTCTTCCCTCTCTCACTCTCTGCTCTTCCCTTCCCTCTCTCACTCTCTGCTCTTCCCTTCCCTCTCTCACTCTCTGCTCTTCCCTTCCCTCTCTCACTCTCTGCTCTTCCCTCTCTCACTCTCTGCTCTTCCCTCTCTCACTCTCTGCTCTTCCCTCTCTCTCACTCTCTGCTCTTCCCTTCCCTCTCTCTCACTCTCTGCTCTTCCCTTCCCTCTCTCACTCTCTGCTCTTCCCTCTCTCACTCTCTGCTCTTCCCTTCCCTCTCTCACTCTCTGCTCTTCTCACTCTCTTCCCTTCCCCCTCTCACTCTCTGCTCTTCCCTCTCTCACTCTCTGCTCTTCCCTTCCCTCTCTCACTCTCTGCTCTTCCCTCTCTCACTCTCTGCTCTTCCCTCTCTCACTCTCTCACTCTTCCCTTCCCTCTCACTCTCTTCCCTTCCCTCTCTCTCACTCTCTTCCCTTCCCTCTTGCACTCTCTGCTCTTCCCTCTCTCACTCTCTGCTCTTCCCTTTCCCCTCTCTCACTCTCTGCTCTTCCCTTTCCTCTCTCTCACTCTCTTCCCTTCCCCCTCTCTCTCACTCTCTGCTCTTCCCTTTCCTCTCTCTCACTCTCTTCCCTTCCCCCTCTCACTCTCTGCTCTTCCCTCTCTCACTCTCTGCTCTTCCCTTCCCTCTCTCACTCTCTGCTCTTCCCTTCCCTCTCTCACTCTCTGCTCTTCCCTTCCCTCTCTCACTCTCTGCTCTTCCCTTCCCTCTCTCACTCTCTGCTCTTCCCTCTCTCACTCTCTGCTCTTCCCTCTCTCTTACTCTCTGCTCTTCCCTTCCCTCTCTCTCACTCTCTGCTTTTCCCTCTCTCACTCTCTGCTCTTCCCTTCCCTCTCTCTCACTCTCTTCCCTTCCCTCTCTCACTCTCTGCTCTTCTCACTCTCTTCCCTTCCCTCTCTCTCACTCTCTGCTCTTCCCTTCCCTCTCTCTCACTCTCTGCCCTTCCCTCTCTCTCACTCTCTGCTCTTCCCTCTCTCTCACTCTCTGCTCTTCCCTTCCCTCTCTCACTCTCTGCTCTTCCCTCTCTCACTCTCTGCTCTTCCCTTCCCTCTCTCACTCTCTGCTCTTCCCTTCCCTCTCTCACTCTCTGCTCTTCTCTTCCCTCTCTCACTCTCTGCTCTTCCCTTCCCTATCTCACTCTCTGCTCTTCCATTCCCTCTCTCACTCTCTTCCCTTCCCTCTCTCACTCTCTGCTCTTCTCACTCTCTTCCCTTCCCTCTCACTCTCTTCCCTTCCCTCTTGCACTCTCTGCTCTTCCCTTCCCTCTCTCTCACTCTCTGCTCTTCCCTTCCCTCTCTCACTCTCTGCTCTTCCCTTCCCTCTCTCACTCTCTGCTCTTCCCTTCCCTCTCTCACTCTCTGCTCTTCCCTTCCCTCTCTCTCACTCTCTGCTCTTCCCTCTCTCACTCTCTGCTCTTCCCTTCCCTCTCTCACTCTCTGCTCTTCCCTTCCCTCACTCTCTGTTCTTCCCTCTCTCTCACTCTCTGCTCTTCCCTTCCCTCTCTCTCACTCTCTGCTCTTCCCTCTCTCTCACTCTCTGCTCTTCCCTTCCCTCTCTCACTCTCTGCTCTTCCCTTCCCTCTCTCACTCTCTGCTCTTCCCTTCCCTCTCTCACTCTCTGCTCTTACCTTCCCTCTCTCACTCTCTGCTCTTACCTTCCCTCTCTCACTCTCTGCTCTTACCTTCCCTCTCTCACTCTCTGCTCTTCCCTCTCTCACTCTCTGCTCTTCCCTTCCCTCTCTCTCACTCTCTTCCCTTCCCTCTCTCACTCTCGGCTCTTCCCTCTCTCACTCTCTTCCCTTCCCTCTCTCACTCTCTGCTCTTCCCTCTCTCACTCTCTGCTCTTCCCTTCCCTCTCTCTCACTCTCTTCCCTTCCCTCTCTCACTCTCTGCTCTTCCCTTCCCTCTCTCACTCTCTGCTCTTCCCTCTCTCACTCTCTGCTCTTCCCTTCCATCTCTCTCACTCTCTGCTCTTCCCTCTCTCACTCTCTGCTCTTCCCTTCCCTCTCTCACGCTCTGCTCTTCCCTCTCTCACTCTCTGCTCTTCCCTCTCTCACTCTCTCACTCTTCCCTTCCCTCTCACTCCCTTCCCTCTCTCTCACTCTCTTCCCCTCCCTCTTGCACTCTCTGCTCTTCCCTCTCTCACTCTCTGCTCTTCCCTTTCCTCTCTCTCACTCTCTTCCCTTCCCCCTCTCTCTCACTCTCTGCTCTTCCCTTTCCTCTCTCTCACTCTCTTCCCTTCCCCCTCTCACTCTCTGCTCTTCCCTCTCTCACTCTCTGCTCTTCCCTTCCCTCTCTCACTCTCTGCTCTTCCCTTCCCTCTCTCACTCTCTGCTCTTCCCTCTCTCACTCTCTGCTCTTCCCTCTCTCACTCTCTGCTCTTCCCTTTCCTCTCTCTCACTCTCTTCCCTTCCCCCTCTCTCTCACTCTCTGCTCTTCCCTCTCTCACTCTCTGCTCTTCCCTCTCTCACTCTCTGCTCTTCCCTCTCTCTCACTCTCTGCTCTTCCCTTCCCTCTCTCTCACTCTCTGCTCTTCCCTCTCTCACTCTCTGCTCTTCCCTTCCCTCTCTCTCACTCTCTGCTCTTCCCTTCCCTCTCTCACTCTCTGCTCTTCCCTCTCTCACTCTCTGCTCTTCCCTTCCCTCTCTCACTCTCTGCTCTTCTCACTCTCTTCCCTTCCCCCTCTCACTCTCTGCTCTTCCCTCTCTCACTCTCTGCTCTTCCCTTCCCTCTCTAACTCTCTGCTCTTCCCTCTCTCACTCTCTGCTCTTCCCTCTCTCACTCTCTGCTCTTCCCTTCCCTCTCTCACTCTCTGCTCTTCCCTCTCTCACTCTCTGCTCTTCTCTTCCCTCTTGCACTCTCTGCTCTTCCCTCTCTCACTCTCTGCTCTTCCCTTTCCTCTCTCTCACTCTCTTCCCTTCCCCCTCTCTCTCACTCTCTGCTCTTCCCTTTCCTCTCTCTCACTCTCTTCCCTTCCCCTTCTCACTCTCTGCTCTTCCCTCTCTCACTCTCTGCTCTTCCCTTCCCTCTCTCACTCTCTGCTCTTCCCTTCCCTCTCTCTCTCTCTGCTCTTCCCTCTCTCACTCTCTGCTCTTCCCTCTCTCACTCTCTGCTCTTCCCTTTCCTCTCTCTCACTCTCTTCCCTTCCCCCTCTCTCTCACTCTCTGCTCTTCCCTTTCCTCTCTCTCACTCTCTTCCTTCTTCCCCCTCTCACCCTCTGCTCTTCCCTCTCTCACTCTCTGCTCTTCCCTTCCCTCTCTTACTCTCTGCTCTTCCCTTCCCTCTCTTACTCTCTGCTCTTCCCTTCCCCCTCTCACTCTCTGCTCTTCCCTCTCTCACTCTCTGCTCTTCCCTCTCTCACTCTCTGCTCTTCCCTCTCTCACTCTCTGCTCTTCCCTCTCTCTCACTCTCTGCTCTTCCCTTCCCTCTCTCTCACTCTCTTCCCTTCCCTCTCTCACTCTCTGCTCTTCCCTTCCCTCTCTCACTCTCTGCTCTTCCCTCTCTCACTCTCTGCTCTTCCCTTCCATCTCTCTCACTCTCTGCTCTTCCCTCTCTCACTCTCTGCTCTTCCCTTCCCTCTCTCACGCTCTGCTCTTCCCTCTCTCACTCTCTGCTCTTCCCTCTCTCACTCTCTCACTCTTCCCTTCCCTCTCACTCCCTTCCCTCTCTCTCACTCTCTTCCCCTCCCTCTTGCACTCTCTGCTCTTCCCTCTCCTCACTCTCTGCTCTTCCCTTTCCTCTCTCTCACTCTCTTCCCTTCCCCCTCTCTCTCACTCTCTGCTCTTCCCTCTCTTCCCTTCCCTCTCTCTCACTCTCTTCCCTTCCCCCTCTCACTCTCTGCTCTTCCCTCTCTCACTCTCTGCTCTTCCCTTCCCTCTCTCACTCTCTGCTCTTCCCTTCCCTCTCTCACTCTCTGCTCTTCCCTCTCTCACTCTCTGCTCTTCCCTCTCTCACTCTCTGCTCTTCCCTTTCCTCTCTCTCACTCTCTTCCCTTCCCCCTCTCTCTCACTCTCTGCTCTTCCCTTTCCTCTCTCTCACTCTCTTCCCTTCCACCTCTCACTCTCTGCTCTTCCCTCTCTCACTCTCTGCTCTTCCCTTCCCTCTCTCACTCTCTGCTCTTCCCTTCCCTCTCTCACTCTCTGCTCTTCCCTTCCCTCTCTCACTCTCTGCTCTTCCTCTCTCACTCTCTGCTCTTCCCTCTCTCACTCTCTGCTCTTCCCTCTCTCTCACTCTCTGCTCTTCCCTTCCCTCTCTCTCACTCTCTGCTCTTCCCTCTCTCACTCTCTGCTCTTCCCTTCCCTCTCTCTCACTCTCTGCTCTTCCCTTCCCTCTCTCACTCTCTGCTCTTCCCTCTCTCACTCTCTGCTCTTCCCTTTCCTCTCTCTCACTCTCTTCCCTTCCCCCTCTCTCTCACTCTCTGCTCTTCCCTTCCCTCTCTCTCACTCTCTTCCCTTCCCCTTCTCACTCTCTGCTCTTCCCTCTCTCACTCTCTGCTCTTCCCTTCCCTCTCTCACTCTCTGCTCTTCCCTTCCCTCTCTCTCTCTCTGCTCTTCCCTCTCTCACTCTCTGCTCTTCCCTCTCTCACTCTCTGCTCTTCCCTTTCCTCTCTCTCACTCTCTTCCCTTCCCCCTCTCTCTCACTCTCTGCTCTTCCCTTTCCTCTCTCTCACTCTCTTCCCTTCCCCCTCTCACCCTCTGCTCTTCCCTCTCTCACTCTCTGCTCTTCCCTTCCCTCTCTTACTCTCTGCTCTTCCCTTCCCTCTCTTACTCTCTGCTCTTCCCTTCCCTCTCTCACTCTCTGCTCTTCCCTCTCTCACTCTCTGCTCTTCCCTCTCTCACTCTCTGCTCTTCCCTCTCTCACTCTCTGCTCTTCCCTCTCTCTCACTCTCTGCTCTCCCTTCCCTCTCTCTCACTCTCTTCCCTTCCCTCTCTCACTCTCTGCTCTTCCCTTCCCTCTCTCACTCTCTGCTCTTCCCTCTCTCACTCTCTGCTCTTCCCTTCCATCTCTCTCACTCTCTGCTCTTCCCTCTCTCACTCTCTGCTCTTCCCTTCCCTCTCTCACGCTCTGCTCTTCCCTCTCTCACTCTCTGCTCTTCTCTCTCTCACTCTCTCACTCTTCCCTTCCCTCTCACTCCCTTCCCTCTCTCTCACTCTCTTCCCCTCCCTCTTGCACTCTCTGCTCTTCCCTCTCTCACTCTCTGCTCTTCCCTTTCCTCTCTCTCACTCTCTTCCCTTCCCCCTCTCTCTCACTCTCTGCTCTTCCCTTTCCTCTCTCTCACTCTCTTCCCTTCCCCCTCTCACTCTCTGCTCTTCCCTCTCTCACTCTCTGCTCTTCCCTTCCTCTCTGCTCTTCCCTTCCCTCTCTCACTCTCTGCTCTTCCCTTCCCTCTCTCACTCTCTGCTCTTCCCTCTCTCACTCTCTGCTCTTCCCTCTCTCACTCTCTGCTCTTCCCTTTCCTCTCTCTCACTCTCTTCCCTTCCCCCTCTCTCTCACTCTCTGCTCTTCCCTTTCCTCTCTCTCACTCTCTTCCCTTCCACCTCTCACTCTCTGCTCTTCCCTCTCTCACTCTCTGCTCTTCCCTTCCCTCTCTCACTCTCTGCTCTTCCCTTCCCTCTCTCACTCTCTGCTCTTCCCTTCCCTCTCTCACTCTCTGCTCTTCCCTCTCTCACTCTCTGCTCTTCCCTCTCTCACTCTCTGCTCTTCCCTCTCTCTCACTCTCTGCTCTTCCCTTCCCTCTCTCTCACTCTCTGCTCTTCCCTCTCTCACTCTCTGCTCTTCCCTTCCCTCTCTCTCACTCTCTGCTCTTCCCTTCCCTCTCTCACTCTCTGCTCTTCCCTCTCTCACTCTCTGCTCTTCCCTTCCCTCTCTCACTCTCTGCTCTTCTCACTCTCTTCCCTTCCCTCTCTCACTCTCTGCTCTTCCCTCTCTCACTCTCTGCTCTTCCCTTCCCTCTCTAACTCTCTGCTCTTCCCTCTCTCACTCTCTGCTCTTCCCTCTCTCACTCTCTGCTCATCCCTTCCCTCTCTCACTCTCTGCTCTTCCCTCTCTCACTCTCTGCTCTTCTCTTCCCTCTTGCACTCTCTGCTCTTCCCTCTCTCACTCTCTGCTCTTCCCTTTCCTCTCTCTCACTCTCTTCCCTTCCCCCTCTCTCTCACTCTCTGCTCTTCCCTTTCCTCTCTCTCACTCTCTTCCCTTCCCCTTCTCACTCTCTGCTCTTCCCTCTCTCACTCTCTGCTCTTCCCTTCCCTCTCTCACTCTCTGCTCTTCCCTTCCCTCTCTCTCTCTCTGCTCTTCCCTCTCTCACTCTCTGCTCTTCCCTCTCTCACTCTCTGCTCTTCCCTTTCCTCTCTCTCACTCTCTTCCCTTCCCCCTCTCTCTCACTCTCTGCTCTTCCCTTTCCTCTCTCTCACTCTCTTCCCTTCCCCCTCTCACCCTCTGCTCTTCCCTCTCTCACTCTCTGCTCTTCCCTTCCCTCTCTTACTCTCTGCTCTTCCCTTCCCTCTCTTACTCTCTGCTCTTCCCTTCCCTCTCTCACTCTCTGCTCTTCCCTCTCTCACTCTCTGCTCTTCCCTCTCTCACTCTCTGCTCTTCCCTCTCTCACTCTCTGCTCTTCCCTCTCTCTCACTCTCTGCTCTTCCCTCTCTCTCACTCTCTTCCCTTCCCTCTCTCACTCTCTGCTCTTCCCTTCCCTCTCTCACTCTCTGCTCTTCCCTCTCTCACTCTCTGCTCTTCCCTTCCATCTCTCTCACTCTCTGCTCTTCCCTCTCTCACTCTCTGCTCTTCCCTTCCCTCTCTCACGCTCTGCTCTTCCCTCTCTCACTCTCTGCTCTTCCCTCTCTCACTCTCTCACTCTTCCCTTCCCTCTCACTCCCTTCCCTCTCTCTCACTCTCTTCCCCTCCCTCTTGCACTCTCTGCTCTTCCCTCTCTCACTCTCTGCTCTTCCCTTTCCTCTCTCTCACTCTCTTCCCTTCCCCCTCTCTCTCACTCTCTGCTCTTCCCTTTCCTCTCTCTCACTCTCTTCCCTTCCCCCTCTCACTCTCTACTCTTCCCTCTCTCACTCTCTGCTCTTCCCTTCCCTCTCTCACTCTCTGCTCTTCCCTTCCCTCTCTCACTCTCTGCTCTTCCCTCTCTCACTCTCTGCTCTTCCCTCTCTCACTCTCTGCTCTTCCCTTTCCTCTCTCTCACTCTCTTCCCTTCCCCCTCTCTCTCACTCTCTGCTCTTCCCTTTCCTCTCTCTCACTCTCTTCCCTTCCACCTCTCACTCTCTGCTCTTCCCTCTCTCACTCTCTGCTCTTCCCTTCCCTCTCTCACTCTCTGCTCTTCCCTTCCCTCTCTCACTCTCTGCTCTTCCCTTCCCTCTCTCACTCTCTGCTCTTCCCTCTCTCACTCTCTGCTCTTCCCTCTCTCACTCTCTGCTCTTCCCTCTCTCTCACTCTCTGCTCTTCCCTTCCCTCTCTCTCACTCTCTGCTCTTCCCTCTCTCACTCTCTGCTCTTCCCTTCCCTCTCTCTCACTCTCTGCTCTTCCCTTCCCTCTCTCACTCTCTGCTCTTCCCTCTCTCACTCTCTGCTCTTCCCTTCCCTCTCTCACTCTCTGCTCTTCTCACTCTCTTCCCTTCCCCCTCTCACTCTCTGCTCTTCCCTCTCTCACTCTCTGCTCTTCCCTTCCCTCTCTAACTCTCTGCTCTTCCCTCTCTCACTCTCTGCTCTTCCCTCTCTCACTCTCTGCTCATCCCTTCCCTCTCTCACTCTCTGCTCTTCCCTCTCTCACTCTCTGCTCTTCTCTTCCCTCTTGCACTCTCTGCTCTTCCCTCTCTCACTCTCTGCTCTTCCCTTTCCTCTCTCTCACTCTCTTCCCTTCCCCCTCTCTCTCACTCTCTGCTCTTCCCTTTCCTCTCTCTCACTCTCTTCCTTCCCCTTCTCACTCTCTGCTCTTCCCTCTCTCACTCTCTGCTCTTCCTTCTCCCTCTCTCACTCTCTGCTCTTCCCTTCCCTCTCTCTCTCTCTGCTCTTCCCTCTCTCACTCTCTGCTCTTCCCTCTCTCACTCTCTGCTCTTCCCTTTCCTCTCTCTCACTCTCTTCCCTTCCCCCTCTCTCTCACTCTCTGCTCTTCCCTTTCCTCTCTCTCACTCTCTTCCCTTCCCCCTCTCACCCTCTGCTCTTCCCTCTCTCACTCTCTGCTCTTCCCTTCCCTCTCTTACTCTCTGCTCTTCCCTTCCCTCTCTTACTCTCTGCTCTTCCCTTCCCTCTCTCACTCTCTGCTCTTCCCTCTCTCACTCTCTGCTCTTCCCTCTCTCACTCTCTGCTCTTCCATCTCTCACTCTCTGCTCTTCCCTCTCTCTCACTCTCTGCTCTTCCCTTCCCTCTCTCTCACTCTCTGCTCTTCCCTCTCTCATTCTCTGCTCTTCCCTTCCCTCTCTCTCACTCTCTGCTCTTCCCTTCCCTCTCTCACTCTCTGCTCTTCCCTCTCTCACTCTCTGCTCTTCCCTTCCCTCTCTCACTCTCTGCTCTTCCCTTCCCTCTCTCACTCTCTGCTCTTCCCTTCCCTCTCTCACTCTCTGCTCTTCTCTTCCCTCTCTCACTCTCTGCTCTTCCCTTCCCTATCTCACTCTCTGCTCTTCCATTCCCTCTCTCACTCTCTTCCCTTCCCTCTCTCACTCTCTGCTCTTCTCACTCTCTTCCCTCTCACTCTCTTCCCTTCCCTCTTGCACTCTCTGCTCTTCCCTTCCCTCTCTCTCACTCTCTGCTCTTCCCTTCCCTCTCTCACTCTCTGCTCTTCCCTTCCCTCTCTCACTCTCTGCTCTTCCCTTCCCTCTCTCACTCTCTGCTCTTCCCTTCCCTCTCTCTCACTCTCTGCTCTTCCCTCTCTCACTCTCTGCTCTTCCCTTCCCTCTCTCACTCTCTGCTCTTCCCTTCCCTCACTCTCTGTTCTTCCCTCTCTCTCACTCTCTGCTCTTCCCTTCCCTCTCTCTCACTCTCTGCTCTTCCCTCTCTCTCACTCTCTGCTCTTCCCTTCCCTCTCTCACTCTCTGCTCTTCCCTTCCCTCTCTCACTCTCTGCTCTTCCCTTCCCTCTCTCACTCTCTGCTCTTACCTTCCCTCTCTCACTCTCTGCTCTTACCTTCCCTCTCTCACTCTCTGCTCTTACCTTCCCTCTCTCACTCTCTGCTCTTCCCTCTCTCACTCTCTGCTCTTCCCTTCCCTCTCTCACTCTCTGCTCTTCCCTCTCTCACTCTCTGCTCTTCCCTTCCCTCTCTCTCACTCTCTTCCCTTCCCTCTCTCACTCTCTGCTCTTCCCTTCCCTCTCTCACTCTCTGCTCTTCCCTCTCTCACTCTCTGCTCTTCCCTTCCATCTCTCTCACTCTCTGCTCTTCCCTCTCTCACTCTCTGCTCTTCCCTTCCCTCTCTCACGCTCTGCTCTTCCCTCTCTCACTCTCTGCTCTTCCCTCTCTCACTCTCTCACTCTTCCCTTCCCTCTCACTCCCTTCCCTCTCTCTCACTCTCTTCCCCTCCCTCTTGCACTCTCTGCTCTTCCCTCTCTCACTCTCTGCTCTTCCCTTTCCTCTCTCTCACTCTCTTCCCTTCCCCCTCTCTCTCACTCTCTGCTCTTCCCTTTCCTCTCTCTCACTCTCTTCCCTTCCCCCTCTCACTCTCTGCTCTTCCCTCTCTCACTCTCTGCTCTTCCCTTCCCTCTCTCACTCTCTGCTCTTCCCTTCCCTCTCTCACTCTCTGCTCTTCCCTCTCTCACTCTCTGCTCTTCCCTCGCTCACTCTCTGCTCTTCCCTTTCCTCTCTCTCACTCTCTTCCCTTCCCCCTCTCTCTCACTCTCTGCTCTTCCCTTTCCTCTCTCTCACTCTCTTCCCTTCCACCTCTCACTCTCTGCTCTTCCCTCTCTCACTCTCTGCTCTTCCCTTCCCTCTCTCACTCTCTGCTCTTCCCTTCCCTCTCTCACTCTCTGCTCTTCCCTTCCCTCTCTCACTCTCTGCTCTTCCCTCTCTCACTCTCTGCTCTTCCCTCTCTCACTCTCTGCTCTTCCCTCTCTCTCACTCTCTGCTCTTCCCTTCCCTCTCTCTCACTCTCTGCTCTTCCCTCTCTCACTCTCTGCTCTTCCCTTCCCTCTCTCTCACTCTCTGCTCTTCCCTTCCCTCTCTCACTCTCTGCTCTTCCCTCTCTCACTCTCTGCTCTTCCCTTCCCTCTCTCACTCTCTGCTCTTCTCACTCTCTTCCCTTCCCCCTCTCACTCTCTGCTCTTCCCTCTCTCACTCTCTGCTCTTCCCTTCCCTCTCTAACTCTCTGCTCTTCCCTCTCTCACTCTCTGCTCTTCCCTCTCTCACTCTCTGCTCTTCCCTTCCCTCTCTCACTCTCTGCTCTTCCCTCTCTCACTCTCTGCTCTTCTCTTCCCTCTTGCACTCTCTGCTCTTCCCTCTCTCACTCTCTGCTCTTCCCTTTCCTCTCTCTCACTCTCTTCCCTTCCCCCTCTCTCTCACTCTCTGCTCTTCCCTTTCCTCTCTCTCACTCTCTTCCCTTCCCCTTCTCACTCTCTGCTCTTCCCTCTCTCACTCTCTGCTCTTCCCTTCCCTCTCTCACTCTCTGCTCTTCCCTTCCCTCTCTCTCTCTCTGCTCTTCCCTCTCTCACTCTCTGCTCTTCCCTCTCTCACTCTCTGCTCTTCCCTTTCCTCTCTCTCACTCTCTTCCCTTCCCCCTCTCTCTCACTCTCTGCTCTTCCCTTTCCTCTCTCTCACTCTCTTCCCTTCCCCTCTCACCCTCTGCTCTTCCCTCTCTCACTCTCTGCTCTTCCCTTCCCTCTCTTACTCTCTGCTCTTCCCTTCCCTCTCTTACTCTCTGCTCTTCCCTTCCCTCTCTCACTCTCTGCTCTTCCCTCTCTCACTCTCTGCTCTTCCCTCTCTCACTCTCTGCTCTTCCCTCTCTCACTCTCTGCTCTTCCCTCTCTCTCACTCTCTGCTCTTCCCTTCCCTCTCTCTCACTCTCTTCCCTTCCCTCTCTCACTCTCTGCTCTTCCCTTCCCTCTCTCACTCTCTGCTCTTCCCTCTCTCACTCTCTGCTCTTCCCTTCCATCTCTCTCACTCTCTGCTCTTCCCTCTCTCACTCTCTGCTCTTCCCTTCCCTCTCTCACGCTCTGCTCTTCCCTCTCTCACTCTCTGCTCTTCCCTCTCTCACTCTCTCACTCTTCCCTTCCCTCTCACTCCCTTCCCTCTCTCTCACTCTCTTCCCCTCCCTCTTGCACTCTCTGCTCTTCCCTCTCTCACTCTCTGCTCTTCCCTTTCCTCTCTCTCACTCTCTTCCCTTCCCCCTCTCTCTCACTCTCTGCTCTTCCCTTTCCTCTCTCTCACTCTCTTCCCTTCCCCCTCTCACTCTCTGCTCTTCCCTCTCTCACTCTCTGCTCTTCCCTTCCCTCTCTCACTCTCTGCTCTTCCCTTCCCTCTCTCACTCTCTGCTCTTCCCTCTCTCACTCTCTGCTCTTCCCTCTCTCACTCTCTGCTCTTCCCTTTCCTCTCTCTCACTCTCTTCCCTTCCCCCTCTCTCTCACTCTCTGCTCTTCCCTTTCCTCTCTCTCACTCTCTTCCCTTCCACCTCTCACTCTCTGCTCTTCCCTCTCTCACTCTCTGCTCTTCCCTTCCCTCTCTCACTCTCTGCTCTTCCCTTCCCTCTCTCACTCTCTGCTCTTCCCTTCCCTCTCTCACTCTCTGCTCTTCCCTCTCTCACTCTCTGCTCTTCCCTCTCTCCCTCTCTGCTCTTCCCTCTCTCTCACTCTCTGCTCTTCCCTTCCCTCTCTCTCACTCTCTGCTCTTCCCTCTCTCACTCTCTGCTCTTCCCTTCCCTCTCTCTCACTCTCTGCTCTTCCCTCTCTCACTCTCTGCTCTTCCCTTCCCTCTCTCACTCTCTGCTCTTCTCACTCTCTTCCCTTCCCCCTCTCACTCTCTGCTCTTCCCTCTCTCACTCTCTGCTCTTCCCTTCCCTCTCTAACTCTCTGCTCTTCCCTCTCTCACTCTCTGCTCTTCCCTCTCTCACTCTCTGCTCTTCCCTTCCCTCTCTCACTCTCTGCTCTTCCCTCTCTCACTCTCTGCTCTTCTCTTCCCTCTTGCACTCTCTGCTCTTCCCTCTCTCACTCTCTGCTCTTCCCTTTCCTCTCTCTCACTCTCTTCCCTTCCCCCTCTCTCTCACTCTCTGCTCTTCCCTTTCCTCTCTCTCACTCTCTTCCCTTCCCCCTCTCACTCTCTGCTCTTCCCTCTCTCACTCTCTGCTCTTCCCTTCCCTCTCTCACTCTCTGCTCTTCCCTTCCCTCTCTCTCTCTCTGCTCTTCCCTCTCTCACTCTCTGCTCTTCCCTCTCTCACTCTCTGCTCTTCCCTTTCCTCTCTCTCACTCTCTTCCCTTCCCCCTCTCTCTCACTCTCTGCTCTTCCCTTTCCTCTCTCTCACTCTCTTCCCTTCCCCCTCTCACTCTCTGCTCTTCCCTCTCTCACTCTCTGCTCTTCCCTTCCCTCTCTCACTCTCTGCTCTTCCCTTCCCTCTCTCACTCTCTGCTCTTCCCTTCCCTCTCTCACTCTCTGCTCTTCCCTCTCTCACTCTCTGCTCTTCCCTCTCTCACTCTCTGCTCTTCCCTCTCTCTCACTCTCTGCTCTTCCCTTCCCTCTCTCTCACTCTCTGCTCTTCCCTCTCTCACTCTCTGCTCTTCCCTTCCCTCTCTCTCACTCTCTGCTCTTCCCTTCCCTCTCTCACTCTCTGCTCTTCCCTCTCTCACTCTCTGCTCTTCCCTTCCCTCTCTCACTCTCTGCTCTTCCCTCTCTCTTCCCTTCCCCCTCTCACTCTCTGCTCTTTCCCTCTCTCACTCTCTGCTCTTCCCTTCCCTCTCTAACTCTCTGCTCTTCCCTCTCTCACTCTCTGCTCTTCCCTCTCTCACTCTCTGCTCTTCCCTTCCACCTCTCACTCTCTGCTCTTCCCTCTCTCACTCTCTACTCTTCCCTTCCCTCTCTCACTCTCTGCTCTTCCCTTCCCTCTCTCACTCTCTGCTCTTCCCTTCCCTCTCTCACTCTCTGCTCTTCCCTTCCCTCTCTCACTCTCTGCTCTTCCCTCTCTCACTCTCTGCTCTTCCCTCTCTCACTCTCTGCTCTTCCCCTCTCTCACTCTCTGCTCTTCCCTTCCTCTCACTCTCTGCTCTTCCCTCTCTCACTCTCTGCTCTTCCCTTCCCTCTCTCTCACTCTCTGCTCTTCCCTTCCCTCTCTCACTCTCTGCTCTTCCCTCCCTCTCTCACTCTCTGCTCTTCCCTCTCTCACTCTCTGCTCTTCCCTCTCTCTCACTCTCTGCTCTTCCCTTCCCTCTCTCACTCTCTGCTCTTCCCTCTCTCACTCTCTGCTCTTCCCTTCCCTCTCTCACTCTCTGCTCTTCCCTCTCTCACTCTCTGCTCTTCCCTCTCTCACTCTCTGCTCTTCCCTCTCTCACTCTCTGCTCTTCCCTCTCTCACGCTCTGCTCTTCCCTCTCTCACTCTCTGCTCTTCCCTTCCCTCTCTCTCACTCTCTGCTCTTCCCTTCCCTCTCTCTCACTCTCTGCTCTTCCCTCTCTCACTCTCTGCTCTTCCCTTCCCTCTCTCTCACTCTCTGCTCTTCCCTTCCCTCTCTCACTCTCTGCTCTTCTCACTCTCTTCCTTCCCCCTCTCACTCTCTGCCCTTCCCTCTCTGCTCTTCCCTTCCCTCTCTCACTCTCTTCCCTTCCCTCTCTCACTCTCTGCTCTTCCCTCTCTCACTCTCTGCTCTTCCCTTCCCTCTCTCACTCTCTGCTCTTCCCTCTCTCACTCTCTGCTCTTCCCTTCCCTCTCTCTCACTCTCTGCTCTTCCCTCTCTCACTCTCTGCTCTTCCCTTCCATCTCACTCTCTGCTCTTCCCTCTCTCTCTCACTCTCTGCTCTTCCCTTCCCTCTCTCACTCTCTGCTCTTCCCTTCCCTCTCTCACTCTCTGCTCTTCCCTTCCCTCTCTCACTCTCTGCTCTTCCCTCCTCTCTCACTCTCTGCTCTTCCCTCTCTCACTCTCTGCTCTTCCCTTCCCTCTCACTCTCTGCTCTTCCCTCTCTCACTCTCTACTCTTCCCTCCTCTCTCACTCTCTGCTCTTCCCTTCCCTCTCACTCTCTGCTCTTCCCTTCCCTCTCTCACTCTCTGCTCTTCCCTCTCTCACTCTCTGCTCTTCCCTTCCCTCTCTCACTCTCTGCTCTTCCCTTCCCTCTCTCTCACTCTCTGCTCTTCCCTTCCCTCTCTCACTCTCTGCTCTTCCCTCTCTCACTCTCTTCCCTTCCCTCTCTCTCACTCTCTGCTCTTCCCTTCCCTCTCTCTCACTCTCTGCTCTTCCCTCTCTCACTCTCTCTGCTCTTCCCTTCCCTCTCTCACTCTCTGCTCTTCCCTTCCCTCTCTCTCACTCTCTGCTCTTCCCTCTCTCACTCTCTGCTCTTCCCTTCCCTCTCTCACTCTCTGCTCTTCCCTTCCTCTCTCTCACTCTCTGCTCTTCCCTCTCTCACTCTCTGCTCTTCCCTTCCCTCTCTCTCACTCTCTGCTCTTCCCTCTCTCACTCTCTGCTCTTCCCTTCCTCTCTCTCACTCTCTTCCCTTCCCCTCTCTCTCACTCTCTGCTCTTCCCTTTCCTCTCTCTCACTCTCTTCCCTTCCCCTCTCACTCTCTGCTCTTCCCTCTCTCACTCTCTGCTCTTCCCTTCCCTCTCTCACTCTCTGCTCTTCCCTTCCCTCTCTCACTCTCTGCTCTTCCCTCTCTCACTCTCTGCTCTTCCCTCTCTCACTCTCTGCTCTTCCCTTTCCTCTCTCTCACTCTCTGCTCCTTCCCCCTCTCTCTCACTCTCTGCTCTTCCCTTCCTCTCTCTCACTCTCTTCCCTTCCACCTCTCACTCTCTGCTCTTCCCTCTCTCACTCTCTGCTCTTCCCTTCCCTCTCTCACTCTCTGCTCTTCCCTTCCCTCTCTCACTCTCTGCTCTTCCCTTCCCTCTCTCACTCTCTGCTCTTCCCTCTCTCACTCTCTGCTCTTCCCTCTCTCCCTCTCTGCTCTTCCCTCTCTCTCACTCTCTGCTCTTCCCTTCCCTCTCTCTCACTCTCTGCTCTTCCCTCTCTCACTCTCTGCTCTTCCCTTCCCTCTCTCTCACTCTCTGCTCTTCCCTTCCCTCTCTCACTCTCTGCTCTTCCCTCTCTCACTCTCTGCTCTTCCCTTCCCTCTCTCACTCTCTGCTCTTCTCACTCTCTTCCCTTCCCCCTCTCACTCTCTGCTCTTCCCTCTCTCACTCTCTGCTCTTCCCTTCCCTCTCTAACTCTCTGCTCTTCCCTCTCTCACTCTCTGCTCTTCCCTCTCTCACTCTCTGCTCTTCCCTTCCCTCTCTCACTCTCTGCTCTTCCCTCTCTCACTCTCTGCTCTTCTCTTCCCTCTTCACTCTCTGCTCTTCCCTCTCTCACTTCTGCTCTTCCCTTCCCTCTCTCTCACTCTCTGCTCCTTCCCCCTCTCTCTCACTCTCTGCTCTTCCCTTCCTCTCTCTCACTCTCTTCCCTTCCCCTTCTCACTCTCTGCTCTTCCCTCTCTCACTCTCTGCTCTTCCCTTCCCTCTCTCACTCTCTGCTCTTCCCTTCCCTCTCTCTCTCTCTGCTCTTCCCTCTCTCACTCTCTGCTCTTCCCTCTCTCACTCTCTGCTCTTCCCTTTCCTCTCTCTCACTCTCTTCCCTTCCCCCTCTCTCTCACTCTCTGCTCTTCCTTTCCTCTCTCTCACTCTCTTCCCTTCCTCCCTCTCACCTCTCTGCTCTTCCCTCTCTCACTCTCTGCTCTTCCCTTCCCTCTCTCTACTCTCTGCTTCCCTTCCCTCTCTCACTCTCTGCTCTTCCCTCCCTCTCTCACTCTCTGCTCTTCCCTCTCTCACTCTCTGCTCTTCCCTCTCTCACTCTCTGCTCTTCCCTCTCTCACTCTCTGCTCTTCCCTCTCTCACTCTCTGCTCTTCCCTCTCTCTCACTCTCTGCTTCCCTTCCTCTCTCACTCTCTGCTCTTCCCTCTCTCACTCTCTGCTCTTCCCTCTCTCTCTCTCTCTGCTCTTCCCTTCCCTCTCTCACTCTCTGCTCTTCCCTCTCTCACTCTCTGCTCTTCCCTCTCTCACTCTCTGCTCTCCCTCTCTCTCTTCCCTCTCTCACTCTCTGCTCTTCCCTCTCTCACTCTCTGCTCTTCCCTTTCCTCTCTCTCACTCTCTTCCCTTCCCCTCTCTCTCACTCTCTGCT